>NW_005187648.1:783605-790520 GCF_000239375.1 Pundamilia nyererei | reverse complement strand
CGCTTTGTCCAGCAGAGATTATTCGAAATGTAAGGTCTGGGCTGGAAAAAGAACCAGTGTCGTACGTATCAGAGCCTGAGTTTACCTGCCTACCTGCTGCCTGAGTTTAGAACATGTGACCAATTCCTGCAGAAATAAAATCTTTAAAGTAATAAAAAGGTTTTAGTTTAGCGTTTAAGTTCCAGTGTTTTTATGTTTATTTTTGCTGTTTTTTAGTCTTATTTTATGTTATTCCTCAGAAAAATAACCAACAATAATACTTTCTATTGCTTCAACTATCATATTCATCAATATTACCCTGACCATTCTACCATAAGGTCTTTTAAAATGTTTCATATGATATTAATTATTATGACACCATGGGTAGTTCAAATGCAAAAGTTATTGATTTACTTTATAATAGCCCAAATATTTTATGATTGAGCAGTAGAGAGTGGCAGGGAGGGAGAGAGGGCTGACCCACTGTGAGTGACTCAGGGTGGAGTCAGACCTGGGCCCAGGGAGCTATACTGACACCCAGGCCAGGGTTTCATAATACTTCAACTTGTTAGTGCAGACTGCACCAAAGTGGAGAGAAACAAAGCTACAGCATCGTCTGCATACAAGAACAAACAGTTTGCAGGGTAACTGTTATTAACCTCTGTCTCTCTTCCACAGCATGTCTTTATCCTGTCTTCCTTCTCTCACCCCAACCGGTCGCAGAAGATGGCCCCGCCCCTCCCTGAGCCTGGTTGTGCTGGAGGTTTCTTCCTGTTAAAAGGGAGTTTTTCCTTCTCACTGTCGCCAAAGTGCTGCTCATAGGGGCTCATATGATTGTTGGGTTTTTCTCTGTATCTATTATTGTACGATCTACCTTACAATATAAAGCGCCTTGAGGTGACTGCTGTTGTGATTTGGCGCTGTATAAATAAAATTGAATAGAATTGAACTAAAGAGTGGAAATGGATCAGAAATAGTATGTTCACCCACACGTCTGCTGAATAAATAGAGATAAATGGAACTGAATGCAGGAATGTGGGTTACTGTGGATCGAGCCTTTTGTCATTTGCACATCTGGACCTGAACTTGGACCAACAACAAGTCTGAAGGCGCGAAGGGGAGAAAAACTGCAAAGTCGAGTCCTTTATCGTGTATGTGAGTCACATACAGAGCTGTGTGAGCTGTGAATAAGTGACTCCATTGTTTCTCTCTTATACAGCTGTTCTTTTGTTATATCTTTAAATTAAGTTTTCATTTCAAGAGCGGCCTTTTCATCCTGAAACATGAGCTAACAGTGCAAACAGCAAACAAATCAATCAGGGCATGGCCAGATGAACGCTTTGGTGCACTTCTGTGGCTGCCAACATAAAAATCTGGTCAAACAAGGAAAACAGGGTGGCTGATCTACAGTTCAGGAGAATGTGATAATATCCAAACGTAACATAAAGAGAAAATGTCATCCAAGGAAAATATAGAGGCTTCACATAATGTGCAAAAAAAAATCATAAACTTCAAGAACATAAATGTAGTAAATGTGGTGTTGGACTGGTTCTTTACTGTTCTTTATAGGGCGATCGTGCCTCAAAGAGTTGGCAGTTCCTCTTGTAACCGGAAGGTTGTCGGTTCGAGCCCCGGCTCGGACAGTCTCGGTCGTTGTGTCCTTGGGCAAGACACTTCACCTAACGCCTACTGGTGATGGTCAGAGGGGCCGATGGTGCGATATGGCAGCTTGGCTTCTGTCAGTCTGCCCCAGGGCAGCTGTGGCTACACCTGTAGCTGCCTCCACCAGTGTGTGAATGTGAGAGTGAATGAATAGTGGAATTGTAAAGCGCTTTGAGGGCCCCGAAAAGCGCTATATAAATGCAATCCATTATTAATATTACTTTTCAATGAATGTGATTCCTGTGCAGACTAAGTCACGTGTCCATGTTTACTGAAGTATTGCTGTAAAACTGTGACAGTGACTGAAAAGATCTGACATGTATGTCAAAACTCAGAAACTACAGTTTTTTATTCATTTATTTTTATGACAAGTGTAAATGTTTCCTTTCATTTGTTGAGCGTATGGTGAAGTGTAACATAATAATATATATTTGTATAAATGATCTATTTTTGATTAAATGAGGCTTCTTTCTGTAAAAAGGTTGTAGAGTCATGAAAACTGTTCAATATATGTGAAAACAAAATACAGAAACCTACTGGTGTTCTTCAGAGGCAACCACCCATTTCCAGCTAATGTGATAATAATGTAGCAGAGGAAAACTAACACCCAGAGGAGCTGAAATAATAATCTGATCATCAGCTGCAGCAGAAAAACACAGAAGGAAAAAGTCACCAGGGAATCCGGGGAAATGATTCGTCCCACGAACCCTCTGCTAATCCTCTGGGATGGAAATACGTCTCATTTCTATCGGCTGAAAACTTGTTTGCTGAGGAATTTTTTAAAGACACAGTGAATCAGAATGAATAATAATAATAAACTATTTTTATAAGGTTGTCACTGTTGGACTTCCATTTGATCGAAACATCCCCACAGATTTACATATTCGGATCCATTCAGAGAACTTTTGTCACATACATTCAAAGCATGGTTTCATTACTTTGATTAAAATTAATTTTCTGGTCAAGATGATTTTATGAAACCATGTGATCAAAATGGAAGTAGGATGAGTTCCAGCTGGTGTACAGAAGCCCATTCGTGCACAAAAGAGTCAAAGTTGTGAAAGAAAGTTCTTAAAACAAAAAAAAAGACATTTTAATCATTATGTAAAAACCAAAATGTATAATTTAAACTCCAAATGGTTAAATTCAGCCAGATTTTACAAATACGTAAGAAAGGGGAAAAAAAAAAATAAAAGTTGTACCTACAGACCCACAGAAATTCAGTCAGGACCTAATGAGATGAATTATAAATGTTTAATGAATTATGATCCATTAAACCTAAACTGCCGCCTACAATAGAGAGATGGCACCCACGGAGAGAGGCAGTCCATGAGTTACCCTCCCCGCGGGGCGCAGCAGCCCATCCCAGCTGTCTTTGTTATCCATTTATTTATTTTTAATCATGCTCATTTGTAGTCCAGTATTTTTCTTTTCTGTAGCAGAACGAGGGGATGGTAACAAAATCAAAATAAGTCAAAATAAAGACAAAAATAAACAAACGGTAAATGATGGCTTATTTCAGTGTTCATCATGCTAACTGTGGAGCCATTTTTCTTGGCAGAAATGGGCTTCCATACATACACATATGAGCAGAGATGATGAATCAGGAATCATAGGTGTGCACGTGTGTTTAACCCTCTCCAGGCAGGCGTTGCCGATTTGCAACAGTTAAAAACCAACAACCTGATTACCCCACATACATATTTTATGAGTTTCTTTACCACTGCAGGACTTGGTTGTGCATTAGCAACAAAAAACTTAATTTGAGCCTGAGAGGGTTAATAATTATGAATCTCTTGTGCTTTTCTAATAGATGCTTCGACCTCTTCACCCACGATGTCAGTTTCTTTAGGATACAAAAATGCTTTATAGTTTAAAATCTTCTTTAATACTTTTTTATAGATTTAATAGAAATCTCAAAACCCAAAGAAAAATTCAGTTAAAACCCCCACACATGTTAAAAACAACAAAATAAAAACAGCCTCCCCTCCCCAACACCATTTTTAAACTATCGTAGGAACAACAGAGGATTTGATTTGACATACTGTTCTTGTTTTATTTGTTGGAAATCTTTATCTAATTTTGTAGTTTAAGGTAACTGTTGGTCTCAGGTAGCATTAAAGTCTTCGGCTCCTACCAGAAACTCTTATTTTGGAATACTAAAATGGTTCTGAAACGCCAACGCTTGAATCCCACTGAAACAGGGATTAGAACTGTCCAAAACAGGTGTCATCATATCGCCAGGTGATGGTCACGTGTTGGTCTTTTATTTATGTGGTTAAATAAATCAGGTGTCCTGTATCCACAGTCAGTTTCCTTGTCCATGGCTTCTTTAGTGGTGCCTTTTTAAAATGCCATTCAGCATGGCTCAGGTTTTGACAAAATCCAACATCTGCACGAAAAGAAAAAGAAATAAAGTGTTTCTCTGCATAATCAAACCGGAGGACGTTTTATGTTCACTCCAGTCAGTAAGACAGAAAGATGTTTGACTCTTCGTTTCTGTGACGAAGGCTGGCGGGCCGTGGCTCAGCGAACGTTCCCTCTGTGAATCTGAAGGCACTTGATGGCAGATGCTGACCTCTCCTCCTTGGTCCGCCACAGACAGACAGATGTCAAAGTAGGCTCTGAAAGTACGTTTTTTATTTTTAAATGCCATTTGTTTGGTCCACCCGCCCACCGAAAGCATAAAAAGATAAGCGAGAGATGACTGTCGGTCCATCTCACAGTACAGTACTGCTGATGTGCTAAGGGGGAGAATGGATTTATGGGGACGTGGATGATGAGAGGGAAAGGTGGGACAGGGGGAAGGCTGACATTCAAGCTGTGCATGTCCTCTCTCCTAACACTGACTTTGCCTGAAAGTTTAAAGAGCTTCGCTGTAGAAAACTGGATGTCAGTCTGGAAACAGAACATAAGCTGCATCTGCTGATGGGACAACCTGACTGTGATGGGAAACTCTGCATGACCACGTGAAACCTTCGGGGCAGGATGTCGTCAGGGGCAGTACTAAGCTGTAGGTTACCTGTGTTTAGCTCTCAGGGCTCGAGTAAAAGCAGAACAGCAGCCCGTGCAGTAAAGACTGCAACTGTTCTGTCACACATGGAGTGGTTGACTGTACATCAGTTATTTCTACTTTAAAGGCTCATTTTGTAATGAATGAATAACTGTGGGCAGCGGTTCAGTGGGTGTCCTGCAGTGTGTCCAGATGTGTGCTTTGTTTCTTATTTCTCTTTAGCTACCCACCATTTATTCCAGATGTTTGTCCTTTTCTCCGATTGCCACCATCAATAATGTGCTCCTAACGACTCACCCAGATGGTCCACTGATGTTTGCAAGCCGGGCCTAACTGAACTTTGATCTTTTTAACACAAAACATAAACTTTACTGCTGACAGCTTTATCATTTTGGAAACTTTTACACAGGAATTTGATGACGTATCTTTAAGACAGCAAACTCTTTAAAAACAGGCATCCACGGATTCTTCACCCTAATCCACATTAGGATGTCTAACCAACGAGTGATTCTGATCCTGGACTACCTAAAGACTTTTAGAGCGCGCATCATTTGTTGGTTGCTCCATAATGTGATGGTTAACATCAGACATGTGAAAGATCCCTAACTCAAGACCAGGAGGAAGGACGTGGAAGGGTCAGGAAGTGCCAAATCTGATTGATGTGGATTTGCTGTGACGACGCCACACAAATAGTTTATTTTCTTTCTTTTTGGTTCCTCTTTCTTCTTCTGCACACATGCTTGCTGCTAAATGCCAACATTTCCCAGCAGTGCCTCTCAGACCTTCTGGCTTCACGTGTCTGTGAAATCTATGCTGGAAAACGACTTGTGTTTGTATTGCTGGATTTGCACTAATAACCAGGGCCTTCTGGCAGGATGGGAACATAATTCAAAGTGTGATCTGCCTATAAACATGACATGTTCCTTTATTCATGCAGAGTGATACTCATTAATGATACCAGCACAGGTCCCCATGGCACAGTTTACACAAGTGCCAAAAATAAGGAGCGGCGATCGTGGCTCAAGAGTTGGGTGTTCGCCTTGTAATCGGAAGGTTGCCAGTTCGAGCCCCGGCTCCGACAGTCTCGGTTGTTGTGTCCTTGGGCAAGACACTTCACCCGTTGCCTACTGGTGGTGGTCAGAGGGCCCGGTGGCGGCAGTGTCCGGCAGCCTCGCCTCTGTCAGTGCGCCCCAGGGTGGCTGTGGCTACAATGTAGCTGCCATCACCAATGGGTAGATGACTGGATGTGTAAAGTGTTTTCTAGTCCTTAGGGACGAGTAAAGCGCTATATAAATACAGACCATTTACCATTTTACCAATAAGGAGAGAAGAAGAAAATTCATACTTAAACTTCTGGTTCTGCTTTGAAATGATCTGATAAAAGACGTTTAAGCTAAGTCCTTTTGCTCATCAGCAGCCACAGGTGGTACTGCATCAAAAAAACATATTCAAAGAAAATGCTGCTTTGAAATAAAGCTGTAACTTGAACAAAGCTACACCTGAGGAATGTCTTTGGGGGTTAAAATGCCAAACAGGTAACTGTCACCTCCCTACTGCGTGTGCACGGAAGACACGTAAGAAAAATCAACTGTTTATCTCATCGATGTCAAACCAAACAAAGTCCAGCATCCATCAGAGAGATAAACAGCCGATCTTATTAATTTAATTCTAAATAAAGCTGTCTTATTTACTAAATGAATGCTTTTCCTGGAACACGTCGAGAAATATGGTCACTAATCAGACAATACTGCTGTGGCTTGAAGGTTCTTCAACGTCAGAGCTTGTTGCGCAGCAGTTTCCCCCTGCTTCCAGTCTCTAAGCTCAGCTACTGCAAACACGTCTTGGACTGAAGCTGCTCTGTCAGAAACAGATCGCTGTGACTCGAGAGAGAAGACGAGCCTAATAAAATAAATCTGGCACCTTCAAACTCAACTCTCATGTCACCAAACCATCGTATGGCCTCCTGCTTTAGCTATCTCGTCTCTGACTGTATCTTTGGTAGCAGAGGGATGGAGTGGGGTTAAATGTTGGGAATGATGGAGCAGGAATAGGTGGGCAAAGAGTCAAAGGTCGCAATGTCCGACAGAGAGGAGGGGTCACCTCTGCTGGCCAATCAGAGCCAGAATCAGAGTGATGCAGTGCTGCCATATATGTGGCGATGAGGGTGGGGCGAGCGACCTTAGATCTGTGTGGAAAAAAGAAAGAGAGCGAGTATGAATGACTCACAGGGTAAAGACTGCCATGTTTAAATAAAACATTCA
>NW_005187648.1:781127-782852 GCF_000239375.1 Pundamilia nyererei | reverse complement strand
CTCCGACCGGCTTTAAAGGGTTAAGCGGTGTGAAGCACAGCTGCAGGTGTGCGTGTGAAAGCAGAACTCTGACAAAAACATTTAATGATGTATCAAAATGTGGACTTTTACATTCCTCTGTTTATCAGGACTTCATCTTATCACACAACGGCCACACGGTGCACTGCGCTACTGCAAACACAGACTTAGAGCATAAGTGATTACAAAACAACAACAATCCTTTCACAGCGATTTCACCAAGTTGTAGCTTCACTTGGACGATACATGCTGTAGATGTCTGAGTCGACACTTTGGGCCATTTTCGGTCAGTGAAATAAACTTAAGTTTAAAAAGGAGGCTATTGTTCGAAGGCTCTGAGCATCTTTCATGTTTACAGAACTCAGAAACAAAAAGTATTCAAAACAAGTCCTGGAGGTCTCAGAAAGGAACTGAGTGTGTGTTTGAAGGAGCCATAACAGCTTTTCATCAAGGGCATACTCACTGTTGGGAGGGGGGTCTTTACATTCTCCCTCCTCAATAGCGACATCATCGATGGCAATATCTCCCTCAATACCAGAGCCTCGCACGCCCTCGATCACCATCTGCAGAGACACAGTGACAGGAAGCTCAGAGGAGGTTTGAGAGGAAATAACTGTGGTTTCTAGAAGACTAGTTGTATATAGTACAGTGGATATACACGGTATCTGTTATATCTGTGGCTGCCATTCCAGGTCGCAGGTTGAGTTTCTTAACCCTCAGATGAGGAAATCTCCAGGTTTTCTCTCAGATTTAGTTAGCAGGCTTCCAGACTCTGTCAATTTAACCTGCTTGCTGACAGGCTTCCTCTCAGACTCTTTCCCTCCTGCTGCACATGAACCAGCTGACTGATACTTTCATTTCCTTGTTAATTAAGCTCAGAACTCGTCAATATATAAGGACAGAGAAAGCAGTTGTGTCAGCTCAGAGTGAAATAGTCTCCTCCTGATGATTTTCATGTATTTAAAGCGATTTCATAAAAGCAGCTGCAGGCAGTCTGACTGCTCTGAACATGACGTGTTTTCACAGATTCAGCCATTAAACATTTTTAAAGTACAGAACTTCCCCATACTTTCTGTTCAAGATCGCCTACACCTGTCTCAGTGACAGCAGTGACTCTGCCTGCTATCAAGTATAACAGGCTCCACAGGATAGGCAAACCACATCTGGGCACTTCCATGGTGGTACAGATCCAAAGCAGATGGGGATCAAGAATTCAGACTGGATCAGCCCTGGATCTGTTTATTTCCCAGCTCATTACTTCTATTTTGGATCTATTCACGGTGGCTTATTTTGCCTTAGCACAATATGTAATAGTAATGAATTGCTTCTTTATATTCCTTACGTGGTTCATAGTCCCAGCACTATAATAAAACATCTAGCTGGCCAACATATAGACAGCTCTATAAAAGTTTCCCACGATCCCTCAGGACTTCCAGGCCATACTCGGCACAGATGTTCCTGTATACTACGTCAGCCACTTGGTTATGTCGATCCAAGTATGCCCTGCCTGCTAGCATCTTGGTAAATGGACTGATTCTTATGGAGCGCTTTTCTACTCTCCCAGAGTACTCAAAGCACTCTACACAACATGCCACATTCACTCAGTCACTTTCTTCTAACTAACATGCAAACACATTCATTCGGCAACTTTGGGCCAGATACTAACCCCCAAGTTGGTCTCCTCTTTTTTACCCATTGCTGTGATGA
>NW_005187648.1:779051-780940 GCF_000239375.1 Pundamilia nyererei | reverse complement strand
TGCTCTGAACATGACGTGTTTTCACAGATTCAGCCATTAAACATTTTTAAAGTACAGAACTTCCCCATACTTTCTGTTCAAGATCGCCTACACCTGTCTCAGTGACAGCAGTGACTCTGCCTGCTATCAAGTATAACAGGCTCCACAGGATAGGCAAACCACATCTGGGCACTTCCATGGTGGTACAGATCCAAAGCAGATGGGGATCAAGAATTCAGACTGGATCAGCCCTGGATCTGTTTATTTCCCAGCTCATTACTTCTATTTTGGATCTATTCACGGTGGCTTATTTTGCCTTAGCACAATATGTAATAGTAATGAATTGCTTCTTTATATTCCTTACGTGGTTCATAGTCCCAGCACTATAATAAAACATCTAGCTGGCCAACATATAGACAGCTCTATAAAAGTTTCCCACGATCCCTCAGGACTTCCAGGCCATACTCGGCACAGATGTTCCTGTATACTACGTCAGCCACTTGGTTATGTCGATCCAAGTATGCCCTGCCTGCTAGCATCTTGGTAAATGGACTGATTCTTATGGAGCGCTTTTCTACTCTCCCAGAGTACTCAAAGCACTCTACACAACATGCCACATTCACTCAGTCACTTTCTTCTAACTAACATGCAAACACATTCATTCGGCAACTTTGGGCCAGATACTAACCCCCAAGTTGGTCTCCTCTTTTTTACCCATTGCTGTGATGAATCGTGTTAGGAACTTTGTCTCCAGTCACATACATACTTGACTCTAGTATAGGTGTTGACTGCTGTAACTGATCAGTGTTCTTCTTAAGCTCTGCAGAGCATGCTTTCTGGAGCAGTGCTGCTGCTGTGGCGTGGTGTCTACAGAAGGGCTCTCTGCTCTACAGCTGCTAGTTGTTATGTTGGGTGGTGTGCAGTAAAGAGTCTGTGGATTGGTGTGGTCTGTACCTGAAAGGCTGTAGTTGGGTGGATCTTGACCTTGGCTTGACGCCAGCGGTCTCCTTGGTTACCGGTGAGACTCCAGACCAGGGTATCTGTGACCGCTTGACCTTTCTGACGCAGGAAAACGTTCAGAGCTCCTACAAGACATGAAGCAGCGCTGTTCAACGTTATTTTTATTCATCACGTGGTGTACTTGTGACACGTGGATTTCTGCTTCACTCTCACCTATATGTTTCCCATACATGTGATAATAAAACGCAAAGCAGTAGGTGGGGTTGTTGCTGACAGAGGAGCTTTTGGAGTTGAATGTCGGGGACAACAGTCTGGCTGTGTCGTCCTCCAGCCTTGGCCTTGATGTCTCTATGTACATGTAGAAACCTGACAGATCACAAAAACAGGAGTCGGGGTCAGAGGTCAGGTAAAGGGCTTACAAACTAAACAACTAACTCTAATGCTGCCACCCAGTAACATGACACCTGACTTTTTTATCAAGTTGGTCATACGACATGTTAGTTAGAGCAACAGCAGAGCAAACACTTTGTGAATCAGTCAACATCAAATGCAAAAAAATTCCCCAAGCAACAAGCATGTTGCTTCATGCTATACAGGAAAATGAAAATAAATACATTCAAAAACCTTTAAAAGTAACCTTTCACATGGTCAACATTATATTATTAAACGAGTTGAAATATAAGTTTAGAAAATTACACTATTACATAGCCAACACAATTACAAAGAATGTTAACTGAAACTCTGCTTATATATACAATATATGCTATATATAGAGAGAATTTTAATTCATGGCATTGCAATAGTGACCTGTGCATAAATGTGCATATGCTTGTAGCGATACATATGCATTTTTATATGTGAGAGTAAAAAGATTTCAGATATATTGTTTTTAAATTTATTGTTTAAGTCCTTTTGTTTTCACTGTGAAACTTGGACTTCTTAAGAAATGT
>NW_005187648.1:775678-778006 GCF_000239375.1 Pundamilia nyererei | reverse complement strand
ATCACAGTCCTGCTGCAGTTACAGCAGTGCAAGCAAATCCACCCCGGGCTCATCCAGCATGGAAACAATCGGAACAAATTAAACTGTACATGAGTGTGGAGAGACGCGGCCGTGTTTACACAGTTTACCCCAAGGGCTCGCTTTAATGAGATTCTGCTGCAGACTGAGATCCTACAAAGGAAACGAGCCACAGAAAAGGAAGAGATTTTCTAGAAGAAAATGAAAAGGAGAAAAAAAACAAAGAGCCGCTGTCACATGTCAGCTGTGTGCTCTCACTTCTTTTAACCTTTGTTTACTCAGGGATTAAACTCTGAGCACGCACAGCTATTTTTATTTTTCCACGTTGTACTGTTAATCCACTTTAAGCTGCCAACTGCTGCCAGGAACATTTTATTTAAACCTTATTTAAATCTTAACAGGCAGGATGTGAGTACCTAATGCATGTTAATATATGCATTTACAACAGATTTCAGAAATGAGGGCAACACTACTCACTGTTGATAAAGGTGTGCACAGTGGGATTCAACACAGTATGAATTTAAATATAAATTTCATTACAAATGACAATATCAGCTTCATACTTTGCGTAATCTCTAAACTGTTTGTCTACATAAATAAAAGGGTTGGAGGAAAGTCAGTCTCATTCAGTCTGCTGCAGCATGAATCCTTGTCTGCAGGGATACTTTGTCTTGATCGTAACTTTGTATTGTATTTGTATATATATATATAACATTTTAATATTCTCATCCTGATTGACAAACATTATTTTCACTTGTGAGAACTTGCTGTGAGACACTCCTTGACCTCTGAGAGCACCGTGAGGCAGCTTCTTTGGCTGATTGGAGTCTTTGTTTTAATTAAAGAAATTCTGTATTTCTAATGACCATGCTTTCTCAATGAACACATCATGATGCATTTTTCTGATCCTGATCAGCTGTATGCAATAATAGTACAATAGTACTCTTCGTAATATCCACCCTTTGCTTTGATTATTGCTTTGCACACTCTTGGCTTTCTCTCCATGAGCTCGTCTTCTGAAATGGTTTCCAACAGTGCTAAAGGAGTTCACAGAGATGCTGAGCACTTGTTGGCCCTTTTGCCTTCACTCTGCGCTCCATCTCATCCAAAACCATCTCCATTGGGTTTAGGTCAGGTGACGGGACTCAGTCACTTCTGGGGAGCTCTGGGTTTGGGGTTTCCCTGCTTTTGCAGCTCTTTGAATCTTTGAATTTTCTGCAAGTGCATTTTTCTCTCAGTGATGCTGTTCCTCTACCTCAGGGCAGAGTCTGATGCCCAGGTGTTGACAGCCAATCCCATTGCATTAGTTAGCCTCTTCTCTCCTGAAGCCGCTCTGGTGATGACCGGTTGTGACTTACAGTCCACATTTCTGCTGTGTAGCTTTTCCTCTGCCAACAAATTGCTACGGGACATCTCAAGTGTTCAGCTTTGGAGATCTCCAACACACTTATTGAGATTCACAGGTGAGTTTGACAGCAAGGCTATAAACACCTCCAGCTCTCCCAACTGGTAATCCAATCTGACTAAAGTGTTCTCCCAGTTATGTGGTGTGACAACAAAACCAACTCTGACGGGCAAAATTTCTTATAGGTCGATGAGACTGTAAACGTGTTACCAGGGAGAACTTGTGATGGTAGTGAGATTTGGAAGCCATGACAGTTTTAGTTCAATGTAAGAAAAACAAACCAAAATAAAACATGTGCCTCAGGTCACTTTTTCTGCAAGGCCACCATATTTAATCAAGTGTCTACACCAAAAAGTCTTTTAAGGGTGAAGAGAGGTCTTCACTGACTCCTGTACCGGAACTCAGTGTGCATACATCAACATTAAAAAAGGGAGACCTAATCTGAGTGGGGGCTAAGCACAGACATGCCAGACCCAAACACATGAGGTCAGCCCTAAGTGAAATTTCTGACATGTCCAGTTTTCTCCTTTGGTGAAGGATCCTGCACATCTCTGATCATTTGTGACAAAAGGACAAGAGTGAAAAAGAAGGTTTACAAGACGGTAGTGTCAAGATTATGATGTATGATGATTCCGACCCGCATGTATTTGCATACATTATAATGCTGACCAATGACTGGAGATAACACGCGGCTGCGGTCACGGACAAACTTGCATGTGTCTGTTCGGGAATGGCAACTGGCTCTGGGCTGTGCAGGGCTCTCTCTTCCGGAAGATGATTGAATAAAGAATTATAAATGTTTTGACCACTCCTGAGTCGGGTTTTCTCGGTTCTATCATGGGGATCAAAGAATCGGGTTTAATACTAGCTAAGATGAGCACTCGGCTGTCGGGGAAACTTGTTTT
>NW_005187648.1:751391-753893 GCF_000239375.1 Pundamilia nyererei | reverse complement strand
TGAAGCCAAACTCTGGTCAGGCAGTACCATGGTACAAATGCGTTTCACAGTTTCTACACTGTGCTCGCTCACTTTGGAGCGTTTGGTGATGCCATGGAGATTTTTCAGTCCTTAGAGCATGTGGAGCTTAGAGTTAACACTCGACCAAAACACCATGGAGCTGTGTTTCTCACAGCATATGCACCACAAACTGCCAGAGGCTTGTTAGATGGAACTGGAGGAGTCATTGAATTCCTTGCAGCCAAAGCGAACTGGCTCCAAACCAGTGTTTATTTTCAGTCGTAGTTTTCATCAGCTACCTTTATTTTCGATAACTAAACTAACGCACGAGGACAAAAAACCGTGATGAAATGTTTTGACGCTTTACTGACGAACAGAACAAGATGAAAAAGTTCCCGAGAGATGAGATTCAATCAGAATTATTTAAGTTGTGCAGAGAGGCAGGGCGAGTTTGGAAGTGATCCAATCAGGAGTAATCTCCTCGTGCAGCAAGGGTAGACGCGCACGTTTGATCTGTCACCAACAAACAGGATGGGAAGGTCCTATGCAAAATGTCAGCGCATGGAAGGAAGCGAAAAGTAGACATACGGACACCCGTCACATTTCAAGGAAAATAAGACGCTATATAAACTTTTACCTGTAAAAATATGACCAACTTTTAGTCACAGGAAGCAACTAAGTAACAAACAACAATAACCAAATTGCTAAAATAACAGAAGAGCGCTGGAATACCCACGATGTGATCGACCAATGATATTATATGACTTAAAATGTTCAAACTTCCACCTGGACTCTGAGCGCCGCTGGCCTGGTCACGTTTCATAGAACATATGCTAAAGTTATGATATTAGAATAAATAAATATCAGCTGATTGTAAGCAGCTCAGGTGGGACGCACCTGAAAAGCTTTTCCTGTACTTCCTGCAGGAGCCTACGCTCTTTGTATATGGCTAATCCACCTTTAGCTATGTTCCCAGTATAGAAGGCCATTTGGACTGTTTTAAATCCGAGTGCAGCCCAGTGTGTGACTGTGTGTCAGTGTGGGCAGATACTTACTGAGATGTGGGTTAACAGGAGCTGTGAAGGGACAAAAAAGAAGAGGTCAGTCAGAACAGTCCAAAAACACTCAGTGTGAGCAGAACCATTATGATCCAGGACAGTAACTGTGACACAAACGTGAGAACGGTGTCGTTTCAAACCAAGCTGGACTGCAAACAGCTTTTTAGATCATGACGAAATACAAGACAAAAAACAGGAAGTGACCTTTCAGTGTAAACCTGTTTGATAGCGAGCCCCTCTGGCCTGGACACATTTCATCATGCTAAAGTTATGATATAGGAATAGATTGGATTGTGCGGACCTCGGTGACACTCCCAGGCTGCTTACCCTACAACCCAACCCTGATTCTAACCTATAAAACCTATAAAAGCCTCGACACACTGAGGTGTGCGCTTGTCCTGTGCTTTGTTACACTGTGGCAGTCTCAATAATATTACCACAGCACTTCAGTGTCTGACCAAATGTAAACCATGCTGGAAATGCTGTTCTTATCCAAACCGTGGGACATCAGGAAATGCTGATCTGACAAGAACCCTGAACCATGGCCAAGGTGTTGTGTTGGGAGGAAATTCATTTACAAACTAATGAAGGATTAGAAAACCTAAATCTACCAAATCACACGCAGTGGAAACAGCTTTTATTACCTAATTGCAGGGTTCAGGGTATCCATTCTTCTCTTAAATCCAGCTTTGACAGATGTCACATGGTGACATGCAGAGCATCATGTGACCCAGCTGAACGTCAGTCTGCAGGCATAAGTATCCTTGGGCAAGATACTGAAACCTGAGCTGCTCTCTGCGGTGTCTGTAGCTCAGGAGGTAGAGAAGGAAGGTTGGTAGTTTGATTCCTGGCCAGTGTTCCCTCTAAGCTGTGCGCGTGCGCAATTGTGCACTGCTGGCACAGAAAATCTGCGTCGTGCGCAAAAGAACATCTGACCTAACCTTTTGCAGTGTTAGTCAGTGACTGGCTGCTCCCGTGTGGGATCAGAACGATGCCGTCTTATCCCACAGTCCAGCCAATGATGTGATTCACATTGGTATATACGCAGCTGATCAACGTGGCTGACAGGCTCTGACAGCGTCCTTATGTGCGACACCGGTGTTTTAGCAAAGCGGCTGATGTGGAGTGAAGCCACGTTAATGACAACGTGTCCAACCATTGGAGACGTGAGCAGGACAGACGGAACAACTGAC
The DNA here is from genome assembly GCF_000239375.1 of Pundamilia nyererei. Lineage (NCBI taxonomy): Eukaryota > Metazoa > Chordata > Actinopteri > Cichliformes > Cichlidae > Pundamilia > Pundamilia nyererei. The sequence continues at coordinate 751,642 of NW_005187648.1, read as the reverse complement.
GGACAAAGTGTGGACTTTATACCAGTTTTTAAATCGTGTTGATGAGACACGTAAAACCAGAGTTATGATAAAATATCTGCAATGTTTGGTTTTCTTCCTGAATACTGTCGTTGTTCATATTTACTGCAGGAAGAAAGCCAATGTTATTTTTGACGGTGCCAAACGTTTGGTGGACATCGTGGACACAGCGCTGCACTGCAGAGTCACACTGCTAGCGTCGATGCAGCGATTCTGTACTGTACAGGAGAGAC
>NW_005187648.1:748449-751040 GCF_000239375.1 Pundamilia nyererei | reverse complement strand
GATATGGCAGCCTGGCTTCTGTCAGTCTGCCCCAGGGGAGCCCCGGCTCGGACAGTCTCAGTCGTTGTGTCCTTGGGCAAGACACTTCACCTCCCGCCTATAGGTGATGGTCAGAGGGGCCGATGGTGCGATATCTCAGCCTGGCTTCTGTCAGTCTGCCCCAGGGCAGCTGTGGCTACACCTGCAGCTGCCTCCACCAGTGTGTGAATGTGAATGAATAGTGGCATTGCATAAATACAATCCATCATTATTATTATTATTATTACAAAGTGCAGTTACCATCATGGTTGTGTTTGTGGCACAGAGGTACAATCGTGATCTGGAGGTGGCAGGATGTTCGCTGACAGTCTAAAGTCCTCATCAGGCAGCAGACTAGGTCATGTTTACGTGTGCATCAGCGTCTCCTGCTGTGAGCAGGTTGTTTCTCTGTCAGCCTGATTTTACTCCACTCTGTTTCTGTGTTGACTTTGACTCCTGTCTGCACTTTCCACCAGGATTCCTGTCACACTTCAACTGTTTGCACTTTTAGCTGAAGTGTTAACTTTCCAGCTAAAAGTCTTGTTATCTTAAGTCATTCGACACAGATATAAATTATTATTCAAGCGGCCCTGTGAAGCCCTCCTCTGTGAGACCGGCCTTCTCATATCAGCTCATGCTTCCTGACATCACTTTACAGGCTGTTTCATCAGTGGCTTAAAACAGAACCAGAGAGAAGGCCAGAGTCGAACAATATCACTGATTAAATACATGTCGGTGTACAGACAAACAGGAAGTGAAAAGAGATGAGTGAAAAAAAACTCATCGGGTGATGGAAAGCCCGCCAGCGTCTTCGTTAGACGCTGAAACACCACGGCCAGCTTCATGGAGATCTGAAGCACGAATGTATGGCAGGGATGAGAGTCCTGTATGACTTAACTGCCTCCTTGGCCGCAGCGCATGAAGAGCTACATCTCAGACAGTAAAATTCAAAACCCCTTAGCAAGTACAGTTTGCTTGGAAGGCTTCTTTGTTTCTCTAAGAAGAAGATGGCAGCACTGCTTTGGTTTGCCAAGCTGCATCTGAACACACCGTAAGACTTCTGTCATGTCCTGTGGCCATAATGTACATCACCGTATCTGGCAAAAACCAAACACAGCATGTCCCCACAACATCAGGCATGGTGGTGCCACTGGCACCCAGCATGCATCGAGTTGATTGTTGGGTTTTTTCTCTGTTTGCTTTGTATTTTAGGGTTTTACCTTCAATATAAAGCACATGTAATGTTTTGCTGAATTTAGATCATACAGCAGGACGATGATCATGCAGCAAATCTACTAAAGAATACCTGGAAAAAGAGGTTTGTTACAGACCTCAACCCAGCCTGAAACACTGTCGCGAGCCTTAAGAGAGCTGTGCATGAACGTGAACCTCAGTGATCTGAAGCAGCGTTGCAAACAGCTGTGCGTGTAAATTCCTCCACAAAGATTTGCGAGGCAGTGTTTGTGTACCTGCTCTTGTTCGGGGATTGAACGATAGAAAACGAGGCAGCCTACCGCTGTATGTGATGATCCGCTCAGTGGAGTCTCCTTCCCCGTAGCGGGTGATGGGTGTCAGGCGGACCAGGTAGGATTCAGGTTTGATGAGTTCAGTTAAGTTGTAGGTCAAGAGCTCCCCCTTCTGGATGGTTCCCTCCATGGGAATCTCCTGCTCCCACCAGCGAGACTGACCCATCTGAAACAAAACGCGGGATTTTCCAACTCATCCAAATAACACATTCATTTCGATTAACTCGACAGATCAGCCTAAACTCAGCACAGCGTGCCAAATGTTCATTTTGTTTTTTAATGGGCATCAACAACAGGAACATTCTGCGTGTTAGCCTGAAGCAGCTACTGTGGCTAACTTTACCGTAACACGTGACTGCATGTCGACAAGCAGCAGCTATGCAGAAACTCTAAGCTGAGGCAGAATGAGAAATTGTGGAAGCGTTATTGCCATATTTGTTTCCATGATGCACTAGAGCAGCTGTAACTGAGCACATATTCCACTAAGGCCAGTTTCCTATTACCCAATTTAAATCGCATTATGCAGATCTTCACCACAATGCAATGAGATCTTCAGGTTCTCCTTAATCCATGCCTGTTATGGTGCATGACCAACACCTCATTGTTGCAGGACGTTACAGGAGCTACAATGTTGCAAAGAACAAAACATGTGCTGCAGAAATGTAACATGTATCAGAAGGTCATAGGTCATTTCTGTACTTCAGTCTGCTTGATATAACACGATTACTAACATGGACTCTTTAATGGCTCATACACAGGTGACTGATCTGTCACTCTATGGTGCCTCCCACACCACCATCGTGCCTCATTATGTGCAGTCAGAACGAATAAATTAAATATTAATTCTGAATTCTGCTTTGGTGTGATTTTCTGTGTGGGAATACTTGAGGCACAAGTGTTTAAATTGTTGTGTCTTGATTTGTGTCATCTCTCAGTTTCCTTCCCCCAAATTAAACATTTTCATATTTCTTCCCCGACTTTGTTTGCCTCCTCATAACTTTTTTCTCCCCATCAGCACTTCCTCCTTTTCTCTGTTTCTCAGCAGCT
>NW_005187648.1:736209-747336 GCF_000239375.1 Pundamilia nyererei | reverse complement strand
GTACGGGATCACTACCAACTTCTGATACATCAGGACATACGGGAGACAGAGCTCTTGCAACAGAGACCCCCTTGAGTGGGGAGTCAGGTAGGCCATTTACATGAAAAAGTCATAGTTAGTCATTGTTGAGTCAGTGGTGCTGGTGTCAGTCATCATACAGATGCACAGTTCTCTGCCCGTTGTGTTTGTTTGTATGTTGATTGTGTCTCCCTGATTTTCCTCTGCTCTGTGTTTGTTTGCATCCGCTCTCCTGGATGTTTTGTACACGAAGCGAGCTCTGCAAGGGGAAGTGTTGCAGCGTGGGAGGCAGCCGCACCTGAGCTCATCAAGCCAGCGTCAGCTGTGCTGATGACCTTCTTCATGGCCGTCATATTTAGCAGTGCGCCACGGGAGCCACAGTGCTGGAGATCTGTATATATTCCTGGAACGGTGTTTCTCTGTTAATAAATGCAGCCCTGAGTGTTTATAAGGTCGGCTGAGGCTGAAGACGTCACTTAGACGAGTGATGAAACGTTTCTCCCACTGAAAACATCCACAATCAACTTTCAGGGAAAATATTCCCAGAATTTTGAAACCTTCTAAAAACATTAAAAACTGAATGAATGTCCTTTTAATATTTGTTAATCCCTACAGATCACCTGCAATTACAACAATTACACAACCACTGATTTTTAGCAGAGCTTCACTGCAGGTGAAGCCCGACAGAGAGAAAGGAGGAGGAATACTGCCACCTACTCTCTGTCTCTCCCACACTCACTCGTATACACTATGTGGTCCGTCACTGTGGGCTTTACCTCCATGTGACTCTGCAGGGTAAAATCAGCTACAGAGAAAACACTGAATGCCCCATAAGATCTAAAAGTCTGTTACAGGCCCCACGAGGACAGAAGAACAGAGAAGCAGAGGCATGTTGCAGTTTGGTTTCCCCATGCTTTAAGCACACTGCTGCAAACTGCATTGTTATGTATTTTAGCACCATGGTAGCATTTACAGGATATTGTTTTATAGTGAGATTATACAGGAAAACTGTTACTCTATAAGGCCCATTTACTAGTTGTTTTTCTCTTTCTCTGTGACCCAAGAATTGATGTGTAAGAATCACAGGCTGGTAACTCAAGGTCGAAAATACCACAGAGACCACTTCCTTACTCCCATCCTCCCTTTTTCTTTATCTCCTAGAAAAAGGCTCGTTAAAGGCCAGGTGGTTTGTTTCAGAATTCACTAATGAAGAACTCTGTATTCTATGTCTAGGAGTGTATTTTGCTGGGATGATCATAAATTGTAGCTGAACTGATAAACTACACAAAGGATACTTCTTTGCTCAGAGGGCAGGAAGACGTTTCCTTATTTGGTCTGTACCGGTTTGAACTGAGAACCTGCTGACACACGAACCTTTTTCCTCTATATATACTGTTGTATGACAAATAAACTTTGAGTTGGTTTGGGAAGGCAACCTGAAGCAGTCTGTGTTTCCTTGTTCTCCCAAGCTACTCCCGGCGCTGTAACTAACCTGCTGAATGGCATATCTGACTGTTACTTGAGAATATTCCTTTGAGTTCTATAGGTTATGGACAATCTCTGCTGATAGGTGCCCACGCCTCGGAGGAAACCCGATCCACGGATGACCCGGGATGGAGTTTCTTACATGCATGGCACTTTGTGATGTTCTTAATGGAGCAAGAACACCAAGAGAACACATGCAGGAACAACGAGGTATAGAAACAACAACTTTTTAGTTGACATCTATCAGTTAACGTGACTATCAGTCCATCCATTTTCTTAATGCCATTTTAACTGGGATCGCAGAGGGCTGGAGTCTTGCCCACAAGAGGCTGGGGGAGAGGTTGCCGGTCCACCAAAGGACTAACACAGAGGACATATACGCTTGCATCCATATTCATCCTGCAGCCAATGCAGAACCTAGCACGCACGTCTTTGATCTATGGGAAGAAGCTGGAGTAGCTTGAGGAGAACCCATATGGGGTAACATGCAAACTCCACACAGAGAAGCCAAAGGCAGGTTCAAACCCAGGACTCTGGCTGCAAGGTGTCAGTGCTAGCTGCTACACCACCTGTTTGCAAAGTTAACTAGTAAATGTAAATGGCCTGTATTTGTATAGTGCTTTACTCGTCTTTAAGGACCCCAAAGTGCTTTACACACATTCACACACTGGTGATGGCAGCTACATTGTAGCCACAGCCACCCTGGGGCGCACTGACAGAGGCTGCCGGACACTGGCGCCACCGGGCCCTCTGACCACCACCAGTAGGCAACGGGTGAAGCGTCTTGTCTTGTCTAGTACATCACCATATTTATTTATTTTTGGTAACATGGTAAACTGGTTCTCATACAGTGCTTTTCTATTTTACTGGCGCACTGTTTAATGTTTAATATTTGACTTGTGTCAAACACATAAGACAGTATATGAAGATGATCCTGACACCACGACATCGGACATTGTGGAAGTTAATGTTGTTATTCCAGAGTGGGATTGGGAACAACGTACATGAATCTAGAACAGTAACACAAAGGCAGACACGAGTTTGTGGAGTGGTAGTTTTCTTATTTCTCATGACAACTTAAAGTTCCTAATTTAAGCATGTTTTTCTTTGCAAGCTATAATTTCACACTGGTTGTTTTCCTTTAATCACAAAGCTGCTTCGAAGCACAGCTATTAGAATAGTTCGAGTCTGTCTACTAACTATGCTAACACCCCTCGTATGCATGGGTGGTTTAAAAAGCTGCGGTGCACTCAGTTCATTTCAGAATCAAGTGCAAAAAACAGGCAAAAGGCTTTTTCAGTAAATTAGTGTCCGATTGAAACATCTCCTCCCACCTCACATGTGGTCACCGTGCTCTTTGTAAATACAGCCTGGGCGAAGTCAGCAAATCAGTCCTCAGTGGTTACAACAGACTTTTTCAATTAAATATTTCTAACTTCATAACTCACTTCACAGTTATGGATTATAAGCAAGTCTCATAATCCATAACTGTGAAGTCTAACGTGCATATAGATGGATTTTAGACATTTCAAAGACCCTTACAAACTCTGGAAAACCTCCCCTGAGTTCGGACAAACAAAATGCAAATGAAGACATTTGTGGGGATGACTGATTGCTGCATTCAAATAACAAACCTGCTGCACTGACCTGCCTTATGCCGAGTCTGTAGGCCAGGATTCGATCCACAGCGTTCGGCTCCATCTGAGTCCACTGCAGCTTGAAGCCGTAGACTCGCGGCCTGCTCTGCCACAGGGCGCTGTAGGTGTCGTAGTAAAACTCTGGAGGGTTGGCTTTTCCTGAGGAGGCAGTTGGGTCAGAGGTCACACAGGGCTGGAAACAGGTCCAGGATGTCTTTTTCACTCATGAATAGAAAACAATGTCGTCACCGTGTTTTTCAGTGTGTGACACTTGGTGTTACGATGGGTCGTTTTTATATCTTTGGCTGCAGATTACTCGCTGTTGTGTGTTTGTGTGGTGATGCTTGGCATGGTGGAACTACCAACCAAAACAAGGCTGTTGGCCAGTTTAGCAAAACTCTTGCTTTTCTCAGCAACTTGCAGGTTGCTTTCACAGGACTCAAAAATATTAAGCAGACTTGGCTGTGTCAGTGAGACACATGACCACATTGTAACAATGGCATCTCTGTATGTTTGTGTGTACGAACCTGCTTTTAGCAACATAAGTATCAATAAACAAAGATGGCAGTATAGTTACATTTTCATAAATATATAATGCTAACAGCAACATGATTTCTTTCTATGTGATACTGTTGCTAATTCTGCCACTGAGTCTATTTTACTCCAAGCAGCTGATCAGTAGTGTTACTACGGGGACTTGAAGCAGTTGGCTGAGGGCATTTAACTACTCTCTGTGCACGTGCACAGTGCATGCTAGACCCTCCCTGCACAACTGAAATGATCAGCAGCTCCTTGCCTTACTTGACGGTTGATCCAGGGACAGTGGCTGCAGTGGCATTTGTTTGGTAGCCACAGCTTTTGACTTGTTTGGTTTGACCGTTGGCATCCATGATCTCTTTTCAAGGTCCTGAATAATCAGGCCTCATCTAACCTTGATGGCCTTACAGTCCTGTATTAGAGCACTTCACTCCTGCTGTTGTTCCTAGAGTATTTAAAGTAGAATGGGAGGCAGCGCCTTCAGTTTTCAGGCCCCTCTTCTGTGACCTTATGCCATTAGACTAACAGTAAATGCAACAGGAAGCAGCACAGCACTGTGTTGGTGTTCTCACGTCTCATGTTTTCTTGTGTTTTACGTGACTGTTTTAAACCAATGGTGTGTGTTCTGCTTGTGTGACAACAAGATTATTTATGTTAGACTTCAGCAGAAGTCAGGGCTTTAAAAACACACAAAATGACTTTTGCTGTTGTGACTTCAACAGACAGGAATGAATCATCCTATTAAAATTCAGTTTGTTTCATCTGTCTGACGGTGGGAGGAGCAGTCAGACCGTCTGGCGAGTCGTCATGTTGGCACTTTGTGTCACAGTTTCATGTCTGCTTCTGTCACTTTTATTCTGAAGCTTTACGCTGTCTCATTGGTCGCTGCAGGATGAGCAAGGTTTAAAATGCCACCAGTGTGTTCACACCTGATTAACAACGCAAACTTCACCTCAGCAAATGACAAGTCTGGCATAATCACCACCATTTTCTATCATCTTTATATCCTGAGCTTACAACTCCACTCTTTAAACACTCTCTGCTGCTGCCTGCAAAACGCGCTGCTGCTCAGCGGTCGGCCCTGATAAGAGGCTTAACACAGCGGCGGGTTTTGCAGGAAGTCTCTGGGCGCTGACAGGGTGCCTCTGCAGGGGAGCTTTCAGAGAAGACGCAGACACAAGTGGGCTCAGAGACTGAAACCCGCAGAGTCGGTTCAGCCTGGAAGTCAACGACAACTCCAAATTCACGTGAGACAAAACTAGACCTGTGTAATTAAAGAGATGGATTACTCGTCCGACGCCTTCTCTTTTATTTTCCACAAAAGTTGATACGTATTTGTTGAAAACGTAACGAGCCGAGTTACCATGATTCAAACCCCAGAAGGTTTAAAAAAGGTTTAAAAAAACATTTTAGACATATTAAATGCTGCCTTCTCTCCCCATGCTTGTTCAGTTACATGAAATTATGATTTTATTCGTTTCCTCACGTTAAGATAAAGTCCTCATAACAACAAAAAAACTGAAACATCTGAAGCTCGGGATACAAACACTGCTAAAATTATTAAGTTAAGCATTCCACACACACACACATATATATATATATATATGTGTGTGTGTACACATTAGTAATCTAAAGGATCCTTCATGACTGAGTACCCGCTGTCAGCAGACCCGTTCTTTGTGCTACATGTAGTGCCGTTAGCTTCTTCAGCGTGTCAGGTCCTGCTGCTGTCCAGCTCTGCGCTTGTCTGCTTTGGTGATGGCGACCGGCTCATCCTTTAGTCCACCAGTCACCGTTAGTGTCATGTGACACCTCTCTCTCAGATGTTCTTCCAGAATTGCTCAATTTCAGCTCTGGACGGGAATACACTCGCTGCTGTTATTCTCCTGTAGCTGAGCGCGCACCGTGGATGGGATGGATCTTTTCAGAACAGACCTCAGCTTCTCTGGTATCTCACGTCAGCCTGGTGGCCGGAGCTGTGAGCATCTGGCAGAGCCTCAGTTATGGAGAACTTGTTTCCACCCAGGACCTGACACCCTGCTAATCTTGCAATCAAGTGCCCCTATGATTACTGTGACAATGGTGTATATAGGTTCACTGGTTTCAGTGGTTCACTGGTTTCAGTGCATGCTAGTACAGTTCTTATATAGCTCTCCTGGAGTACTCAAAGCGCATTGACCCCATACACACCCATTCACACAAGCACTGAGTGCTTTTCTAACTATCATTCATCCACTCCGATGGATGTGGAGAGCAAGTCGGGGTTAGTATCATGGATATTTGGCATGCAAACTGGGGGAGCCAGGGATGGAACCACCAACCTTCCAATCAGCAGCTGACCTGCTGACCTGCTCTGCCTCCTGAGCTGTCAGACTGTGGGCCAACTGATCTTACAGAGCAGCAGGAGGTGTCAGGCTCACATCAAGTGTCCGACATAAGGCTTCTTAAACCACTTATGACTAATAACCTTGGGCTGTATTACACTATGGTACACAAAACTGTTTAGAAATCCCTATAGTAATATTTTCAATGCTGTCATGAAGGCAGCTACACCTTTCTTATTAAGCTGACAATGAGGTCATGTAGAGTAGGGAACTGCAGCACTCCTACAGGCAGCGTGTCGTCAGTGACAGCAGCTCGTTGGAAAATTAAGACGCGTAAAAGTCAGGTCTGAACTCACTCCACACGAGTACAAAGTCAGCCTTAAATCATCCATTGGTCAATAATCAACAGGGACGTGTCCCAGATATGATCAGGTCACATTATCTAAGCCAACATGTTCAGATTAGGTACCAAGTCCACTGAAAACCTCACCGAGAACCAAGTTCTAGTCAAACGTCTTCACTTTTTAAACAAGTCAGTCAATTCAGGAAAATCTACGATGACTCAGGTCATGTTAAATACAAAGTGACTAAAGTGCAATAACTCAAAAAATAATAAAGCTCACCTGTGACCAGGAACGTGCAACGTCCTGCCCCGGCCTCGTTGGTGATGTCACAGGTGTACTCGCCATAGCCCTCCCTGTTCAAAGCTCTGACGTGGTAGTTCGTGTCGTCTCTCTGGTCACTGAACTGTCCGACAGTCAGGAGGCGGGTGCCCAGCTTCCACTCATATCGCAGCAGGCGAGCCGGATGAGCTCGCAGCAGACGGCAGGTAAGGCTGAACGCCCGGCCGAGGGCCTGACGGATCTCCGTGTGCTCGGGCTCTACGGCCGGAGGGACTGCAACACAGAGCCAGGGAGGTTTCTGACACTACTGATTTCAGGCTTTCTTCACTTGGTCTCATTTTTGTTTTTAACCAATATTACAAACTTCACACAATGAAAACCAGCATAAATATTATATATAAATAAAATAATGGAGAAATGGCATCACTTCCTGCACTTCAATCATACAAATCCAGGTCTTACTCAGGGCTGTGTTCACTTCACTGTTAATGAAGCCAGAATGGCTTGAAAATAGCCTCTTACATATTTATAGGATTTAAACTCAGATGTGCGTTGGTGCTGCGGTGCTCCGCTGAGGTGCACTGTGTTTTTAAATCCCTCCAGCAGAACTTTAACAGAAGCTTTGAGCCGAATTGCAGGTGTCACTTCACAGATTAACATCCTGATGCCAAACACGGATCAACAGGAATAAAGAGAAGAAAAGAGCAGCTGCAGCAGCCGTCCTGCGACCTTTCTGCAGACAGGAACATCATCTGAAGGATGGAGAGAACCAATAAGATGTAAAAGCTCACGAATGTCTCAGAGAAGAAAAACAAGTTGACTTTCGTGGTCAGGACGGGTGGAGGTGGCACAAAAGCACTCAAACGTGGTGTAATGAGTGAGGAGTGACCCGGCTCATAGGGTTTGCAATGGTACTGTAAATGGGAAGGTAGGTAAGCATTTTTGCTTCTAACAGGCCGAGATTTACAAATGGCTTTGTTATTCAGTAAAACTGAAGCGAGCGCCACCGTGGTTTCACTGGAAAAAGCCCTGAAGCCACGGTGCCACGCCTTTCCTCATTTCTTATTGTACCTGCACTGAGGGTTTGAATTCATCTCAATCGGATGTAAGTCCAGACTTGGAGCCAATCAGAGGTGGACTCTGGTGTAGTTTGGATCTTCGTCCTGCTGCACCCACACTGAACTTCTACAGGATTTATGGTTGCATCAACTACAGCAACGTGTCCAGGTCCTGACACAGTAGGACACTTTCAGCAAATCACCCTTTTGTTCTGAAGTGCTGTGTTTACGCCAGATGTACAAGGTTCAAAAAGGTTTTTGGCTCGTAAGCCCAGAGAATATCTCCCCGAGAGCCCGAGGATCCTGAAAGCACAAACTCAAAGTCCTGTAAGGTCTTCACTGAGCTGCTGTTGCTGGGCAAGATGTTGAGCCCCAAATTATGGTGACACGTCGACTGTTCTGCTAAGTTCAATAAAGCAATAGTGTGAATGTAGCTTGTAACGTATGAAAAGGCTTTGAGCAGAGTAAACGTTACTCTGGCACCTGAACCATGAACCACACGAGCCATTAGTCTGCTCCACTCAAGGATCCAGGTTTCACTCAAACAGGTGATTTCCTGAGATGGTGCACAACTCATCCTGTGTACATGAGACACACAGACACACACAGACACACACAGACACACACACAGGTCTGAGGTTCGTTTCGAGCCCCTGGACATGTTTCCACGACCTTCTACTGAGAGGGAAACACAGCAGGAACATGTAAAGGTCAACCGGACGCTTCTGCCTGATGCCGACCTTCAGCCAAGCCCTCTGATTGGTCAAAGAAGACTTCTAACCCTGCTTTCCCATAATACACTGCTGGACCCAGTCCCAGCTTGTTGATGAACTCTGCTCTTTCCTGCAGTTTGAGCAGCTGCTCCACGAGACACTTCAGGGCCAAACGAAGAACAATTTAATGTACGAGGTAATCTCAACAGAATGCAATGATGTGCGCATCACTGCAATGCTGGATTTTATTAAAGATAATAAAAAGGTTGAAAACGAGATTCTGGGATTTTAGTGGAATTTGTTTCACATTGTTTCATGCAGCAACCTTCTTTAATGACACTGTAGGCGGGAGAGTGGCTGTTGTTTCAACATCCGCTCAGCAGTTCGGGGCCTCTGTGTCACGCTTTTCATGCTATAATGCAGCGATGGCCATGTTTACCACATCATACTGTCTTTGGCAAATGAAAGCTGCTGTTAGGATGCACTCAGAGAGATGCACTGACCATGATTCACCTGAAGGCAACTTACTGCACATGTTGCCATTAACCCTGAGAAAGCACCAGCTTTGAGTTAAGACCTGCACATTCCTGTGCCTCAGAGGTATTTTAATTGATTTGAAGTTTGTAATCATTTGGTTTTAATAAAGCAGCTGCTCTCCTAGGCTGTAATATTTTCCAGAGAACAATGGGTGAAACGTCCAAGCCCCCCCCCGTCCCTTGGTGTGATTTTAAACAGCTGCTACAGTACGGAGGACCACAAGAGCCAAACAGTTCTGTGCTTAATTAATGAATTGTAGAATAAAATCTGCATTTGTAAATTCATTTTTGAATTCCAATTTAATAAACTGATTTTAAAAATGCTTTTTAAGTCTTCATTTAAAAAAAAACATTTTCGAATTGCACTTTAATAATAATCAAAAAAGGTTAACTTGTTTAACTTGTCACCACCACACATCACTGTCTCCTCTGTAATCCAGTCACATCCAGTAAGAGCCTGTGAGGGATTATTGTCAAAGTGAACCCTGAAACAGCTCATTTGAAATGTTGCTCACAAGGTTTTGTGCTGTACAGCTCGCTTCTCGCTCACAGATTTACTCGTGTTTGTCTGTCAGCAGGTTTCTCGAGGCTCAGGGAGATTTTCTATTCACGTACACTTAGAAGTTAAATCTGTGTGGCTGTGACTTAAACGTTGTTTCGCTTATTTCAGAGTAATCCACCTATAACCTGACTGTAATCTGCTTACTGTGGCTGAACAGCATTAAACACCTTCTGTCTACAAAAGTCTGATTTCAGTGAAAATGGAAAAAACATTGTGCCATGTTTTTATGTGACTCTATTCTTCTATTCATTTTTAATATGAAATGTTTGAAAATGTCTAACATTAAATCATTATTTGGCCTACTTGTTGTTCCTAGAGTATTTAAAAGTAGAATGGGAGGCAGAGCCTTCAGTTTTCAGGCCCCTCTTCTGTGGAACCAGCTTCCAGTTTGGATTCAGGAGACAGACACTATCTCTACTTTCAAGATTAGGCTTCAAACTTTCCTTTTTGCTAAAGCATATAGTTAGGGCTGGACCAGGTGACCCTGAATCCTCCCTTAGTTATGCTGCAATGGACGTAGGCTGCCGGAGGCTTCTTCCTGTTCAAAGGGAGTTTTTCTGTCCCACTGTCACCAAGCGTTTGCTCATACGGGGAGGTCTGACTGTCTTACTGTAGAGTCTTTACCGTACTGTGTAGGTGGGGTCACAGAGTTTTCCTAATCTATTAAAACATGTCTAATAATTGGTTTTATTTTCAACCTACATTTTCAGCCACCTTCTTAGTCTTCAGATACTAGATTGGTTTGTTGATAACATTGTTGAAATGTCAGACTTGGATGAAATCTGCTCAGCATTTAATAATGTTGACTTGTCAGGAAACGAAAAGGAAAAATAAAGCATCACTAAGAAGATTTGTTTTTCAAACTATGAGTCAGGTTTTGTTCCTTAAACTCAAAGCCCGGGCTGCTGATTCCCTGTGAGTGTCTGCGTCGACGCTCTGCAGAACGAGGCCCATCCGAGCTGCAGAGGAGATTTGCTCTGACAGCCTTTTAGTGCGGCATGAAGCCAGGAGCTGCAAGTCTTCCCGTCACATCCTGTGATGCTATTTTGTGCGACGCAGCAGCCTGCAGGTTAGACAGAGCGTGACTGGAAGGTGGTGGATTCAGTTCTGTCCGAGACAGGCAGGCAGCATGTGTCCGTCAGCATCGGCCCGCGGCCGAGGCGGTGAAACGCGTACCTGCTGAGCTGCAGCTGTCGGTGTGTCTTTCAACTGATCTGCTGTTTGTATCAAACTGATCTGGAGCTGTCTGCTCTGGTGATCGGTTTGATCAGTGTGACATTTCTTCTGCAGGGCTTAGGAGACAGCTCCACAATGCATTCTGGGTATTTTAGGGGCTAAAGCAGCAGTTGTTGGTGGCTGTTTACATGAGCAGCAGATGTTACGGTGTGAGCTGCAAGGAGATCTTTATGCATAACAGACTTCCCCTCTGATAAATAATCACGTACACGAGTCCTGCAGGAGCTGAACCTCAGCTCATTACAGCAACAAAATCAAGTAGAGTTCCTGTTAATTACAGTTATTGTTGCAGGAAGTGCTGTGGTGTAAATGCCTCACTCATCTACCAGGCTCAGCAAACGTGCCCCTCACAGATTTTTGGACACTTCATAGGCTGCGTTCACACTGCAGGCGAAAGC
>NW_005187648.1:732029-733784 GCF_000239375.1 Pundamilia nyererei | reverse complement strand
CGCTTTATCTGAATGACTGTCATCAGCAGCTGTGAGGAGCTGCCCTATGCAGAGCTGACGAGCTGGCTGAGCGTGGTTCAGGGGTGACCGACTGCTTGGCCTTCAGTGCCGCAGCCCCATGTCCAATCAGGCTCTAGCGTTGATCACAACAGCTGCTTCGAAGGGGCTGCCAAGTCACCGGGGCAGCTGTGATTAGTGTGTATTTCATTAACGTGCATATTTGAGCTGGCAGCTGTTTGTTAACTCCACCTACCATAAGAGCTGGCCTCACCTGTGGTGGATGAAATGTTGACATCAATGCTAATCTCTGGGGTTCCTCCGTTCCTTAGTGATGCCACACAGGTGTAGGTGCCAAAGTCGGTGAACTTGAGGTCGATGATGTCGAGGTTGGTGGTTCCCGGCGAGACGTCTGTGTCAGTGTGGGTGATGACCATCCGCTCTGAACTCCTCAGAGGCCGCCCGTTCTTCAGCCAGCTGAACTGCAGTTCCTCTGGGGGCGTGGCCTCTACCTGGCAGCTGATCTTCACCTCCCGTCCAATCTGGATATTGTCATCATTGTGGTAAGGGTCAGGTGTGATCCAAAAGCGACCTTTACGGAGACCTACGTGACATAATGGACAAAGAAAGACAAACATTTGGGGACAGAGAAGATGACGTAGAGGACACAAACACTAAAACACATCAGTGTCCTCGACCGAACTTCCAACATATTCAGAGAACAATCCAGTTGTAAGTTGACAAAGATGTCAGTAAAGAAGATGAAGATGCTCAGGTGTTGTGGTTTGATGTGTCTGTGGAGGTGAGGGCTGAGTGTCCGTTTAAATAAGTGCGACTGAAATAAACAACGTGCTTTATCTGAGGGAGCACGAGTCCTTGAACGTCTCCGACAACAAGCGTTCAGCTTTATTCTTCATAAATAATTTTACTCCCAGCAGGACAAAAACAGACCATTCATCTGCCAGGTAAATTTAAAACCAGACATCAAACACGAGTGTGTGAAGAGGAGCTGAAAAGGAGTAACTTTATTACAAGTGTGAGTTAGCTGTCAACTATGTATCCAAATAAAGGTGATATTTGGGGGTATTTATGGGGACAGCCTTAGCGTGGACCAAGATGAATATCAAAAACGATGAACTGCCGAACAGAGTGTCTGACTCAATGAGCCAATCTGAGCCTAGGAGTGAACTGAGAGAGCAGCAGTTCAGCAGCAAGCCGACGGAGGGTCCAACAAGTTTGACATTTACCAGAAACAACCGCTGTTTTGTGGAACTCAGGTCCTTAAATTATTCAAAAGGCTGCAGCATCAACCTGACGGATTTATGAACAGTGTCCAACTCAAAACCTGCAACTGAATTTTTAGGATGACCAGTCAGGTTCTTATTATCTATTGGCATCTGTCACGCGTGCATTTGAACAGAAATGTTAGCTATATTACAAAGTACCCCTCTATATAAAGACTCAGGGGTTGGATGCTTTATGAATATACTTCATCTTTCAGAGCATCCACAGCTTTCCCTGCATGCTCTTGTTTCGTTGGGGTTCAAATTGTATTTAGTAAATCTTTAACCTCCAAAGACCCGAACTCTCCCACAGCAGCATTTTTAATTTCTCTTTGATGTTTGAATATTGGACCCGATGAATCTAAAAACAAAGAGTCACCAGATTTGTTTTTACCCGATTTTTGTTCCTAAGAACAATGAGAGCCACACATTATTCGTTTTAAATTTTGATGGAACAGTGGCAGCATAATGTCCT
>NW_005187648.1:729470-731007 GCF_000239375.1 Pundamilia nyererei | reverse complement strand
CGAATGGATTATAGAAATCAGTGATGATGCCCAGCCCTCATGAGCAGCCTAGGCCTGACAGAGGGGATGTAGCTGTGGGTAATAAGAAAAGATGAAAAGAACTATTGATACATTTTTTGTTAAGTTAAGGCCTGAACTGTCTGAAATTCATAGCCAGCTCTGACACGGAGCCATCAACCTCTGAATGCTGAAAAAGCACAGTGTATCCAGGAAACACATTATATGCTGCGATAACTGCCCAGGCGTCCCCTCTAACACTGCCTTTCAGCGGCAAGCAGGTCGTCAGAGGAGCCGATGAGATGATTAAGTTTAACATTGTCTACAATACTGCCAAAGAGTGCCAACGCACTTTAAGCACAAGCACTTTTTCAGTAACTTATCTTTCCTTAGAAATGTGCTCTAAATAAGGAACTTTGTGTTGACAAGATTGTTAGTGAATCATTTACAAGTTAATATTGTCTGTATGGACAGCAATTTCCCCACAAAGAATTGCACATGTAAAACTGCAGTGTTAAGCAATGCAGCTGAAAAATTTGGGTGTGCCTAACTGGTGGGGAATGGGTTAGGGTTAGTGGTGCGCCTTTTTTAAAAACCGTGGCAGAAGGTTAGTCTGGAGCCCTGACACAATGGCAGGTTGCTGTGTAGGCTTGTTTCCCACATCAGTATCTCATTAGTTCCTATCAGAGCAATGACACCCACATATTTTGTCTTGTCTCTTCATATTTTAAATTATTAGAATCACCCTTCCTGCTGTAGAGCAACTAATCCGTCTGAATGGGGCTTAATTATTACTGAAGCCATTTGTCCAGTTTAATCCTGGGACCGTCCACAGCAACGTGCTGCTCTTCACTCTAACTGCTGACAGGATTCATTACCCTCATCACGACTGTTCTGTCCAGACTGATCCGCGGCATCACGCGTTTTGAAAACGCTTCATTTTCTGATTCCTTCATTGCAGACGTCATTCTAGGTGATGAAAAAATAACAACGTTTACAAAGTACCAAAGTGGCTCCAACTGAGACTTTACTGCTCAAGATGGTTAAAGAAGTGTAAACGAGTTACTGCGTTTTAGATGTTGCTTACTTTTTCCAATCTGGACACTGATGATCCTACAGAACTCGTGTCACATTTTCATGTTTGTTGTACATGAATTGTTTGAATCTGTGTGATCAGTGTCTGTAGGAGTTTTTATAGCTCCTTTAGTGCATTAGCAAAGAAATCTTGATGATGATGGATCGTCAGGACGATGTCCAGTTACACCAGTTCACACTCACCAGCACGTTCAGATTATCTTGGATAAATCACTTTGTTGTGTGAATATGCAAAGATTCACCAGAATCTTGTTTTGTTAATCCATTATTCATGTGAGTCTGTGTGTCATTCACAGGGAAATGTTGGCATATTGAATAACGTAGTTAAAGTCATGAACTACATCAAAGCAAACACCCCTACACTCATATCTGCTCGAGCAGCTTTGATGGATGCAGAGATGGATGTTGGGCACAAATGGTAAAGGATGCTAAAGGATGGCTGCCT
>NW_005187648.1:726394-727546 GCF_000239375.1 Pundamilia nyererei | reverse complement strand
GCTGCATCGTGAGAAACGCCTGAAACGTCACAAAAATTTGATCTGCAAAATTCAGATTCCTGAATGAGAGCGAGTGTCTTCCTTCAGGTATGGAGGCAACAAAAACACGATGCAATAAGAAAACAGACCAAGATGAAGACGGGGGACCAGGGACTTCCTCCCAGTGAACATATTTGGAAGCGAAGTTCTTGCCTTACTGCTGGTAACAAACACTCAACAGATGTTTTGTTGTTGTTTTTTTCTTGTTGTAAGTTTCTCTGCATGAATGATGTGCATGTAAACTCCCAAAACAACTCAGTAGCAATAAATGCAGTAGAACATTTAAAATGGCCGAGAAGTTGGACGTGGTTTTGATTTCTTCAAGATAAATAGAGACTTTAATTTTAAGTTCTTTCAAATCCCTTGGATGTTGTCAAATTAATATGCTTAATTGCAAAATGATTATTGTTAGCTTGGGTAGTTAAATCGTAACCTTACATTGTACTTTGAAGGACTTGCCTTTAAGGGAAGTCACAGCCCCAAAACTGACTGCCTGGTTTAGATACATGTAACCAATCAAAATGAGGATTAAGACAAAGAAACCCATCCCCCAAATCACTACAAATACCTCAACATATGCTGACTGTGTGTGTGTATAAATAGCTGCAGTGTGTGAGGCGAGCAGCTGATTGTCCTTGTTCATTAAGATTAAAGCAAGAACGCCTCAGAACAAAACGCTGCGTGTGTGTTTTACTGCGTCAGTAAAAGGTCTGTTGCATAACTAGAGGTGGATGCAGTCGTGCACGCACACATAGCTCCGTCTCTGTCAGAACACAGTCGTATGTGTGATGTTAGTGCTGTACTGTAGCAGCTTAAAGAGAACAACATGCTCGAGACGAAACGAGTCCTTTGCGCACACATACATGTGCTGTCAGCGCTGCGTCGGCTCTACCGTGAAACCACTGCCGACTGATTAGCTGCTCATAAATGTCACCTGTCATGTGGTGAGATCAATGAGGGAGCAAATACACAGTAACGTAAGGTTTATGTGTGGAGGCAGGAAAAATGGTGACACGTGTGAATGACTCTGACATTCACAGCTCGTTATACTACGCTGCTGTTCTGACAGCCTGCAGCTTCATCTGTGGACACTGGCTGCTTTTTCACTGTTTC
>NW_005187648.1:703663-705875 GCF_000239375.1 Pundamilia nyererei | reverse complement strand
CTGAGGGGAGAAACGCCTCCGCTTCGTACGGCACGATTAGCAACAGAAAGCACCAACACAGGTGATGCAGACACATGTAGGTCAGGACTTTGACACCATCAGCAGGAAGATACCGACTAACGCAGACGTTTAATCCTCACGCTGCTCGTACCTGTTGCTCGTGAAGCACTATTATCACTGACCCGTCAGTCACTTGGGTCATCATCACGCACAGACTCACAGCAGCCTTCTCACAGAAACATTTGCACCCATTTCGTCAGCTGAATTCACAAAACGATGAAACAGATAAATGAAAGCGCGCTTGCACAAAAGCAGACAACAGCTCGACACCATGTCAGTGAGCACCGCCGAGAATGTTGGATTTAGGTGGTTAAAGTATTTGACCCTGATTACCGACTCCCGGGGCCCGTTCCCACAGCACAGAGATGGCTGTGTCATACGGAGACAGCACTGCGCCTCTCGTCCAATCGTGGCAACAGCTCCATTTTTTAGCATGACATTAATCCCAAGCAAATCAACACTGGATGCCTGCATTAAACACTGCAGTGAAAACAGCCGCGGCAGAAGCAACTTCACTCGTCTGTGAACAGTTTGCTGTGACATCCACTAATGCAGAGAAGGAGTCACGTGACCGTGACACACCGCTGTCTTTCTGGCCAATAGACTGAGGCAGATGTGGAAACTTTAAAGGGTCGGTTAGCAGGGACAGGGTGTGTTTGGACAACACGGATGCTATGTCACCTGGACCAATGAGGACAAGGACCGTCCAGCTTCTACTCAGGAATAAAATCCTCTATCTTTGGGGGGGTGTTAGGGCTTACAGAGCTGGACCCGATCTAGATCAGATCTACATGTCATCATCTAGATGACAAAGAATACCTGGAGCTACTGTGATGCTATATCAGGAAGGACTGAGGCAGGTCTCTCCCTCAGTTTCCAGATGTTTACGGACCGTTGCTTATAAGGTCCTATTCCAACTTTCTCAGGTGTGTTGTGTCTCTGTGTCCTGTTTGAATAAAATGTGGCTTCATGAGATTTGTAAATGAGTTTTTACTCATGATCACGGCACCATCCCAACACTGTGTGTCAGACAAAACAAGACAGGAGGTGAAAACCAAAGGAGCCGCATAAAGTGGCCAACACAGAGCACCCTGAGTGCATCCAACAGGCAAAGTCTGCACTGGCCGTGTAACGCTGTGACAGCACGCGCTTCCGGACGCCCGGCGGGCGACATCCTACCCGGAAGCTGAGCCCATCCACACCTGCGGTTAGTCAGAACTGCTAATTACCCTCCATACTGTGTCAGCCTGCCTAACGGTGTGATCAGGCATGTGTCAGCGCTGGATGGCTGAGTGCTACTCGGCAGTACAGTCGTGAAACGTGTGTTATTGTGCTCTCTTTGGGATTGCCCAGTGATCGTCTTTGTGCACTGGGAATCAGGAATGATAGCAGGTCACGGGAGCCGCACCACGGGCCGAGGATTTCCACTATCTAAACGCATGTCTGTTCCAGAATGTCACGGCTGGTGTGAATCAGGGTTCTTACAGTAGACGTCGACTCGTATGGAGCGGATGGCGGGGGATCCCAATCCATTCTCAGCCTTGCAGTAGTAACGCCCCCCCTGGTGGCGGTTGATGTTTTGGATCCTCAGAGTTTCGTTGTGCAGCGAGGACTCGCGGTCTGACGCTCCACCAGCAGTTTTAGTCCAACGGATCTGCACAGAGTACACATACCTGACATTATTTACCTTTTAAATGACAAAACACAGGTTACACATTCATGTTATTCTCCATCAGGGAAATATTTATTCATTTAGAGGACAAAGAGCCAAAACTGAAACACGACCATCAACTATGGAACAGAAGATCACGGGTCGGGCAAAGGATGTTGATCGATACACCAGAAGCCTTTAAGAAAACTCAAACAGTTAGAAATAAATAAAGCAATATCCCAGTGTACTCTATAATGTTGTTTCAAGACTTCAGTGTAATGCAAACAGCAACAGCTGCTCAACATCTGTGCAGGATTTGTTCCCGCGGTCTTGGCTCTTCCAAACTAATTAGATAAATGTTGCTGTTTTTCCTGGCATCAGCCGACAAAGACGGGCGGAGCAAGAGTTCAACTGTCCTTACATCCTCTGATCTGAGGTCAGTTCAATGTAATCGATTATTAAAGGTTGTCTCAACGAAAGCTGTGTGTGTGTGTGTGTGTG
>NW_005187648.1:699328-702786 GCF_000239375.1 Pundamilia nyererei | reverse complement strand
GTGTCGTTCAGCCTCTGCAGGATTTCTTTCGGTCCGTACTACGTGCTCTGTGCGTTCTCCTCCATCATGCTTTTCTCTCCATCCATCCGTCTCCCAGTGACGACTGGTGAGCTCTCCAGAGGAAAGCTAGAACATCTCTGTTGCCCGTGCTGCAGAGGTTCATCATTCCCACCACGTGATACTGGGACACTGCTTTCCATAACTGCGGCTTCAGATCGGTGCTGCGAGGCATTCTGCAGTAAACCGAACTAACCGACATCAGGACCTGAGGCATCGTCACACTTTTTCAGCAACTTAAATGTTTAAGAAAATCACTAAATTAAGGTCCTGAGCGAGCTGTGGGCTCTCCATGATGCAAGCATGTGTTCTTCACTCACAGTGTGTTCATACACCATTCTGCATTTAATCATTAGCTATAATTAACACAAGGACGTTTGGGTAACAATGTCTCTATTGAGGCCACTAAATGAATCAAACCGAACTGAACCAAGAGCAGAATCAGCATCATGTTTATCTCCCCAGAAGCTGGTTTTACATGTTAATCACTTTCTGGTCCTGTCAGGATTATTGTCAGGCACCTGGACTCCCCTCAGCACTATTCTACTTCCCACAAAGTCCTCTGATGTGTGTGCAGGTTATGAATAAAAGCAACAAAAGAGAGATGGTGCATAGTCTCTCTCACAATGTTTGTCTCAAGTCTTTCTTCCATCCTGAGTGAGTCACACAGCTGCCACTCCATGTTGTTCCTCCCTCCTTTGTGAGCAGACCAAACTGAACCTGCACATGTTCTTGTTGCATTTCCTCCAAAACGGACTTTCTCTTCACTTTCACTCTTCATTTTCAGTTGCATCAGGATGATGTCAGGAAGCAGCCCGTCCCGATGTGAAGGATCCACAAGGTGCACCTGAGTTGCATCACATAGCCCCTTGTTTTTCATAAGTGTGTTTAGCGTCGATCAGATGGACTCACAAAGATTGTTGTGGAGTTGTCTAGTGTAGACGGGTGGCATGGCTGAGGCTGAAAGCTCAGAGTTCTGGAGTATATCACAGAGACGAGTGTAAGAGTGGGTCCTGTGTCAGACACAGCTGTGTGGAGTCATGCTAGCACAAAGTGATTGTTGAGAAAAACTTTTGTGTGAAAAGGAGAGGCCCGTCTTCATCACTCTGACGCCCTGGTCCATCGTAGATTTGCAGCTGAAACCCAGTCATTAATGTTTTGGCCATAACTGATGATACGTGACTGTTAAGTCCACCCTTTGCCTTACGAGCCAGGTTTGCCCTGGGCTCTGTGGCTAACATCTGCAGGAGGATCTATTCTCCGTCAGAGGTTTATTTGTTGGAAACTTAAGAAAAGCTTGTGGAGTGATTGGGGCTCTTGTATATTTTTGCAAGTTCTGAAGCACTTGAGTATTGAACATGGTTTGCATGTATCATGGACAGGGTCAGGGTGTACTGGACCAGAACTGAGTCAGGACTGGGAGGATGGGCTGCCATGGCTCTGGCAGTCAGTTGGGAACTGCAACTCTTGACCACAGAAAGCCAGTTGTGTCATGTTTGTTGCAGCTGTACTGCTGAGCTGTGTAGCGGACTCTTGTATATATTAGCGCTGCTCTTTGGCAGCGGCCAGTTTGGGGCATGCTATGGCGAAACATGGCTTACAAGATGTCCGGGATTCAGATGACCTGTTTTATGAGCTGAAAATCTGATAAAACTAATATTTTTAAACTGGTTCAGTCAAAGTAAACAACGTCTTTTCCTTTGCTCTGAGGATGGGATTTAGTTTGTGTGCAAATGTGAGTTGTTGTTGACGGGGTAAAGGCAGGTCCCACTCTTACTGTGTGCACATGAGATCTCTGCACTCATTGCTCCATCTGGACTACATGAATATACAGGTGTAACATAGTCATGGTTGGAAAGGTGTTCAGCATGTTTGGATGATTTGGTAGCTTGTACCAAGTACAGGATGTGCATATTCAGCACATTATGACCTGTTTGATTGTTTGGCTGGAACACGTTTTACTGTCAGTGTGGTTAAATGTGACTTTGTAAAGGCAACAGTGATGTATCACAGCACAGTGCTGGGACAGGAGTATCAGTATTCTTCCCACCAAGAAGGACTTGATGTGGTTCTTTTGCTGCAACGTTTGTACAAACGTCTCCTCTGTGGTTTCATAACTGACTGCAGAGTTTGTGTGGTCCTCTGAGGGAGCTTCATACTGTAAGCAATCTGTTGTGTCCACTTCCTGTTCTGGCTTCTGTCTGGATCAGCGCTTCACGCTCCAGGTGGATGTTCATGCAGTTCTGCTACAGGAGGACGGCACTAATGAACCAGTTTACTTCCTATGAGCTTAACTGTGATCAACCAGGAAGCCTCGCCTCTGATTCGGGCTCTGCACCCCTCTGAAGCACGTGCTGGTATTAGAGGTGGTTTACAAAGACCATAACCCTGTGACCTCTGAGAACTCAGTGAGGTCACTGTTGCTGCATGTTAGATATTTAAATGGTAAAGATAACACTGTGACAGACCCACAGTCCCACTGTGGGAAGTGTTTACCAACTTCAGGGGCATGTTCTCATTAATGTCTTTTTTCAGTCCCCCTGATGTTGTATATGACTTACTGACTACCTGTTTGTGGCAGCAGGTGAGACAAACCCTAACCCGTGCTCTACACCTTTGCTTGTGTTCCAGCTTCTTGGTGGGTGGAGGCTCGTCAGCACCAGCAGGGAACATCTGGGCCTTGTGTTCCCAGACTATATATTTTGTCTCACCTTTGTTAAACATATTAACAACACAAACACCTTGCCCAGGGACATTTTGCAGCCAGAGATTGAAGCACCAACCTTCTGATTTGTAGGTGACCTGTTCAACCTCCTGAGCTCCAGCTACTGGTTATTATCATTTATATTTTCAGGGAATTTCATTACTGTGTGTTAGATTGGTTACATATAGATTCCTTATTTACCCCTCCTCTGTCTCCTCTGGGTCTAAGCTGGATTAAACATCTATACATTGAGTTGATAAGCAGATTTCCCACGTGCTGATTGCTCCACTGCCAGCTGGACTGAAACTGACTTTGTATTGCTTGTTAGTGCAGACAGACAGTTAACAGTCTCAAAACAGTGAATACATGGTCTAAAAATACTCTGTCCATAGATGCTGGGTCAGAGTGACGGCACAGTCTAGTTACTATTGCTGTAGTCACATAACTGACAGCAACCTGTTACTATCCTCACAGACAGATGTTATAGCTTCATCGATCATTTCCTCATCTGCGTCTGGAACATGGGTGCAGCACACAGTCAGAGACCTACCTATCCTCTGTGGGGTACACTAAGAGACACACTCTCATGCACTGAACGGATAATTGGAGGTGAGCTTCCCTCCCTCCAAGACATCTACAGGAAGCGGTGCCTGAGGAAAGCGGGGAGGATCATCAAGGACTCCAGTCACCCCAGCCA
>NW_005187648.1:698075-699308 GCF_000239375.1 Pundamilia nyererei | reverse complement strand
ACACACACACACACACACACACGTAGAAAAACATCTTTAGTATACACATGCAGTAATGCATATACTATTATATATTGTACATATATTTATTAGTTTCAGATGTAGCCATTCTTGTATTTTGCTTGTTCTCTTGTATTTTGCACAACTCTGTTGCTTGTGAAGCTCGCACACAAGAATTTCACTCACATGTGCTGTACCAACGTACCTGCACATGTGATGTGACAATAAAAGTGATTTGATTTGATTTTGACACATTTATGCATCTCTGCACGTCTGGTTTTAGCAACATGTTCAAAAATCCTTCTGTTCATCATTTTCAAACAAACACTGATGCGATGCATGCGTAGTCTCAGCTTCCTCACAGGTGATTCATGTTCATGGGGTCAGACCTGGACCAATGAAAGGCTAAATCTGAGTGAATCCATGGAAAAACAAAACGTTGAACACAACAAGTTCAAAAACAAGGTCGAACTCGTCTCCAAGTTTTTGGTTTCTAATTTAGTTGGTGAATGATAGAAATATATTACTTTATTAATAAAGTATTCTGATTCTGATTGTAGAGCCACTCGCAGATCTGCACATGTCCCTTTGTAAACATCGTGGCATCACGTATGAGCTCTCTTTGCCTTGAACTTCAGTATCCTGGTTCAGCATCATGAACCATTAACTGTTTCTAAATGGAAACAAAGAATTTAGAGACTGTCACAAAGAGTAGAAACAAAGAATAAAGTGCTCTAACAAAGTTCAAAGGTCTTTTGATTGATCTCTAAGCACAACATGTCTTGACTAGAAGTGTTGTGCTCTCACCACATGAGCCCTCCTGCCTATATGGTGGGAGCATGTATGCTTCCTGGTTTGAAATCTCACACGATCTTGTGATGTCGCGACTCCAGGCAACTCTGTCTAGATCGTATCAGGTCATGTCAACAAGGATAAATGTAACAAGTGTAAAGTTGTTGAATTTCATGCAGATCGTACTCGATTTCCGTAAGCTCATCATAGAAACACAAAATTATTTTGTCCAAATTTAGGCTGTTGTGAATGTAATACCTGCCCAGCTTCACTGTTCGGTAGAGGGCCTACCGAAGCGAGGTGGACGGATTAGCAAAGTGGTGTGTGGCAAACCACCTCTCCATGAATATCAGCAAAACAAAGGAGATGGTGATTGATTTTAGGAGACAGAGAGACGAGAAAACTCACACCCCAATTCAGATCAACGGAAACCCTGTGGAG
>NW_005187648.1:691168-697345 GCF_000239375.1 Pundamilia nyererei | reverse complement strand
GTGTGTGTGTGTGTGTGCCAGCAGCTGCTCTATTTATAGCTGCAACAGTCTGACAGCAGAGAGAGACGGACTAAAGAGGAGAGCGCAGGAAGTGAAGAACGGGGGTAAGAGAGAGGACACAGAGAGGTGGGGAGTCACTCCAACAGCTGATTGCTGCTGATAATGTCCACACCAACACTGGACATGAGGTGGAGATGCAGTGAGATGCAGTGATGACATGGCAACAGAGGAAAGTAGAGGAGAGGATTAACAAAACGAAGAAGGAAGAAGACATCTGAGAGGAAACGAGCACAAGGAATGAAGGAAAGACAAAAGGAGACAAAAATGAGGACAGGTTACAAGAGAGGAGACAAAGAAAGGGTGGGGGGAGGAACAGTTGGGGAACTTAACTGAGCTGTTAATGAGCTATGAACAGAGCGGACCGTCTACTAACTGCAAGTTTGATCTCTGCCTTACTCCGGATGGTGGGAGGAGCATTGGAGTGAGTGAACGTTAGGCACGTCAGCATAGTAAGAAGGCCTGAATGGGCCTCGAGTGAGAGTCTGAGAGCTCAGACTGAGCAGAAATGTGAAGAACAGCCTGTTTGGACTTTAAGCCTTTATTTGGCTGCACTTCACACCAACAAGCTTAGAACTGCAAAAAGCTCCACTTCCAGTACACCAGAATAAGAAGCTGGTGCAGTGCAGCATTTGGTGCTAACAGGAAGTGACAAACTTCAATTTCAGCAGTAATGCAGCCGTGTGTGCTCTGGCATTTGCTCCAACCTCGCTGCATGTATAAGAGCAGTAGCAGGGTGGTGTTCCCCTCCATCAGTGTTACTGCATCAGCGGGGTTTTAGGGACGCAGCTGATTTCTTTTCCTCTAAAAGCCAAAAGCAACACTTATCACTAATCCAGTCACCAAAATTCATTTGTGCTATTACTGACAAACATTTAAAATGATTTATGGAGTCAGTGCGACCACAGCGACAGACTGATGGGAAACACACCGGGCTGAAACAGGCTGAACTACATCAGCCTTTGAGTCGTGCAAAAGGTTTCACCTTGGGAAGCCTGAAGTAGCTGCTAAATGATGCAGACATAACGGCCTCTGGTTGTGACATGTGGTTCAGGCGCAGGGTTCATAACGCACCAACAGCAAACTGCACTTAAAGTTGCAGGAGACAACTTTAAGACTTTTCACACTTAGCGAGGGTAAGTGGGATTACTGCCACTGTCACAGCGACCTCATCGCGTTAGCACAGACTCAAACCATCAGCATCACAAAGCAAAGAAAGGAAGGGAAGGGCCGATGAGGGGAAGGAACCAGCTTAAAGAATGTAATGTAAAGTTATGACAAGAGCCACAGTTCTTCACTAGGTTAGAAGATGAAAGATTTATACCAGTGAACATTTGCTCTGACCACCCTGAGAAATGCCCAGTTTGAGCCAATGACAGCACTTCATGGTGGGAGAAAACAACTCCTGAGAAAAATCACGTGAGAGAAGTGCTTTGACCAAAACACAGTGGAAGTGTTGGTCCAAACAGGGGACGTCCCGTCCTACTGTCTCTGTGAGACACAAGATCTGTGGCGAGGTCACAGAGACATCCTGCAGCAGTTCCCAGCCAACAGCAACGGCAGCACCTCCTTCTCTACTCTTTGATATTGTTGAAGAGTTCCTGTCTCCAGACTGTTGATGTTATACACATGCAAAGCTGCTGCTGATGCCTCAGAACTGAGGTTTGCAGCAAAATCAAGAGATCCAGACAGAGGCGTTGATCCATCACTATAATGTAATGCTGTTGAAGTCTGCTTAAACATGCTGCTGCAGCAGGTCCAGTCCGTGTCTCTGAAGGGCTCAGCAGAGCTTATTCAACAAGTCACAACACAGTGGTTTCATTTACTATTGTTATTATGAAGGTTAGGTTTGAACAGCACATCGAATTCTGTCTTCTGTCCTAAATTAAGATTTTCTGGAAGATGCAGACACAGGCATTGGCAAACAGAACAGGATGGTGAAAATGAGGCTGATGGGAAATCAGAGCCAAGCACACATGATTATTCTATCGCCCGACATCATGGGATCAACTTCACAATGTCAGATTAGTGTAAGAAAGACCTTTCCCAGTGCAGACACAGTAGATTTGCTTTTTCTGGAAGACGCCAGGCGTTGGCAAAGCGAAGAGGACTGTGGGAAATCCGACTGTAGGGCTGTTCCAGTGGAAGATCCCGACTCGGAAAGAACAAGCAGCAGCACTCCTGTTCTCCTACACATGAATGTAACAGGGCTACAGTGACTCATCAGGTGAGTTGGTTACAAAAAGCAAAGCTTTTGCTTTGATGCTTCGTTTGAAGAAACTCTACAGAGCTCACCACGTTAGCGCAACATTTGTGACTAAAAGCGTGCGACATGAAAGCCAAGCAGACTCCAGTTTGCAACAGACACCAACAACAACAGAGCAGATGCTGCCCTAGCTTAACATGGAGTCTGTCTGCACACTAACGCAAAAGGCAAAGAGGCGGAGTCATTACCGTGAGCCCACGTGTAGCTCCTCCCATCCACCATCGATAGTTTCACTCAACAAAAAATCTCCATTAAACTGTGGGCAGCTGTGGCTACACCTGCAGCTGCCTCCACCCGTGTGAATGTGAGAGTGAATGAATAGTGGAATAGTACAGCGCTGTATAAATGCAACCCATTATTATTATTATTATTATTATTATTTTTGCATTTAAGACAATATTTTCTTCACAAACTCTGATAAAATCTCACATAAACACCATGAGAGGGCAGTTAGTGTACGCACTGAAAGTACTAAAACCACCGAGCCGCTCATTTTACAATCCTCTGTTGTTGCTCTTTTGAACATTACTGTTGGTCTTTAATGAGACAGAAGCTCTTCTTATTAATGGATTAATGAAATATACTGATTATTGCAGGGCGTTTGCACTGGTTCAGGGTTATTACAGCAGAGTAAAGCAATGGGCGCTCAGCAGAGTGTTGGGACTCCTCCAGGTGACGACCTCCTGAAGCTGGTTGTACAAAGCTGCAGACAGCATGAAGTCATAGCTCTGAGACAGTCACTGCTGCTCCTCTGATCACAGTCAATCCTTGAAAGAGTCATAGCTGTTCACTGCTAAGCTACAGTGTGTAGTGTGAGTCTGTGAGACGTAGCATCAGCAAGTCATGGATTGAAAGGCCTTTACGATCAATAACATAAAGCTGTGTGGAATAAAAGCTGCGCTTACTAAAAGTCTCCTAGAGATCCTTTTCCTTTCTTCCCCTTGTGCCGTTCTCCTCGTCTTCACTCTTGGTAAATGTCTTCATTCACAGACAGCAGTGGCTCTTCTCTGCCTCACGGGGTTTCTTGCTCTTCTTCTTCGTCGCTGTGTGATTGCCGTCTTTTCTGAAACTCAAAGGCTCCACAGTAGCTCCACTCAGCGGGGGCTCTGGCACTTCAGCAGGCCGAGGATAACGGGACGCTTTTGTTACTGACTGCTCCGACGAATCAACACGGGTGCAGAGTGGAATAGTGTGAATGTAAACTCCACTCTGTTCACTCAGTCTTTGCCACTTCATGACCTGTTTTCTTCCACTGACTGGCACACAAAGTCAAAGTGTTCCCAGTATACCCAGCATGTTGTTACCTGTGGTCGGGGGTGTCCAGTCACCAAACACTGCAGCTCTAGAGTCTCTCCCTCTTTGATAGTGTACACCCTCTCACTGTAGCGCTCCTCCTCCACATTACAGGCCTGACCAGAGTGCACGATTCGCACTGTAGGGGGCGCTGTGAACAACAACACAAATACAAAAGGTTAATATACAAGAGTCGTCTCTGAAAACACATCTGCATGTGTGTGTGTGTGTGAGATGTTTGGATCCATCCACCTGAGCTCATGTGACCTCCTGCCTCCTCCTGTCATTATCACTCTGTCCACATGATGGCACTGCAGCAACCAAATATGCTGCTGCACAAGCCAGCTACACACACTTGTTCATGGATGTATGAGGTGTGTGGTTGGTGGAGCCAGACAAGCTGGTCCGAGTATTTCAGAAACTAAATCTACTGGATTCCCAAAAAGAGAAAACATCCACCTCTCTGGGCAGAAGTGTCAGAACGAGACAGAAGGAGAGCACAGCTGGAGGAAATCAGAACTGACAGACAGAGAAGCAAAGCAGGATTTACTCAGATGAGACACAGACCTTCAAAGTAAAACAGGAAGTATAACACTGAGACGCGGACTAGACACGGTGGAGACAGAGCAGCTAAGAAACACAGAGACATAAACCAGAGAACTCTATAAGAACCAAAAGCCTAGAGATGATAAGTAACACACAGAGGGAAATACCAGGCACATAACACACAAACTAGACTCAAGGGAGTAACTAAAGACCAACAATGAGAACATAACTCACAATACAAAGTGACAAAAAGCACAGGAAACTCAAAACACAAATATTGTTGCTGACCACGCCCATCCATTTATGACCAAAGTGTTCCCACGTAGCACGACAACGTGTCAGAATCGTCTTAGGCTAGTGGAATAGTAGATCATGGATGTGCTGAACAACACGCATGATACTTTTCATGTGAGTGTGGACCAACATGTCTGTGCAGTGATGTCGCAGTCAAAGCACGACTTCCATGCTGCAGCAGCAGGTGAGGGTAGAAATGATACCGAGGATAAACTATGGACACAAAGTTTCAATATTTATTTTAAACATTTAAATGCTACGGGAATATCATTACGATTTATTTCATAACTTGTGCCAACATGTGCATCAGTCTGAATGAGTCTTTATCAGTGGGCAGCTGGTGTATTATGGTTCCTATAGAGCAGGAAGGTTGCTCAGCACAAATAGTTAACTGGGGATTTTTATAACATGTAGACAACAATGGATGCAATTTCTGACAATTTATCACAATTAACTGCATGTAACTGCCTCTTAATTCAATAGCAGCTTTTGTCTCATGACAACGTTTATGGTAAACTTTAGTCCCACTTTGCAGCACAAAATATCTCTGAATAAAGATATTGAAAGTTCAACTTAAGGTTTAACTTAAGGTTTAAGGTTTAAAGTTTGGTATTTGAATAATCGAGTTTTTTCCTCCTGTACAACTTTAACCATGAAGATTACAGATTTGCATTTGCACACAGGACCAGCAGTCCATGCACATTGTGCACTTGTGCAGAGCTCTCCAGGTCAAGTCTCATTTTTAAAAGGTAAAAACAAAGCAATTAAAGGAAAGTAGAGATCAAGCAAACAGTGGAGCAATCTGCTAGTATTTACAATATAAAAAAGATGTATTTATATATATACAAAAACACTGGACAGGGTGGTGATACAGGTACTTACTGGTGGGAGTTCAAATAGTATATTATATGTAAATAGTGTAATAGTATTGCACACAGTGAAGGAGAGCTGTTGTGCTCAGTCCCAGCTCCATACGTATGATGGACTTCACAGTTCATGATTCACAGATATAAAAGTCCTTATCTTATACAGGGGCTGCCCCTCAATGCATCCCCTGTCTAACAAACGCCTTTGTAACTCCTCCCCACTGACTTCTTTCCTCTGATTGGCTGCCTCATTATCACAAGGTTCAAAGAAGAGGTGAGAGCCACCTGTGCTCACAGGCAGACGACCATTTCAGGAAGAATTTCTGTAAATGGCATCACACAGATCCAAGAGCAGAAAAAATGGCTGAAACAGAGTTTTTACAACAAGGTGGATCCGGAGCTTTAGCTCGTTCACCCACGTAGTAGACAGGTCTCTCAAGCTGGCACTTCTGACTGACTGGTGTCATGGCAGAGTGTCTGTCAACCAGATGCAGGTCTGGCAATGATGGCACTGTTTGTGTTGCTATTTTCCTGTTTTAGTTAGAAGACCCAAATGCCATGTTGCAATGCTATACTGCTATGGTAGCGTTTCAAATGCAGGTTTGACAGGTTTGTGACTGTACACTTTATCCAAAATCTAGTGAGGATTCACTCATGTTTACCACTGGGTGGCTGTAGCTCAGGAGGTAGAGCGGGTCACCTCAGAGGGTTAGTGGTTCGATCCCTG
The DNA here is from genome assembly GCF_000239375.1 of Pundamilia nyererei. NCBI lineage: Eukaryota > Metazoa > Chordata > Actinopteri > Cichliformes > Cichlidae > Pundamilia > Pundamilia nyererei. Next base: position 691,296 of record NW_005187648.1, on the reverse strand, counting down.
GCCCCTCCAGTCTGCATGTCAGGAGTGTGAATATGTATGAATGTAGTTAAGAAGCACTCAGTTTAGAGAAAATGTGGCATGTTGTATAGAGCACTTTGAGTAACCTGGGAGACTAAAAAAATGCTGTT
>NW_005187648.1:688368-689714 GCF_000239375.1 Pundamilia nyererei | reverse complement strand
CGTATCATACCCACGATTACAACCACCAAAGGCCAGCACTGTCAGTGTCCCAGAAGACTCCAGTGGCAGTCGATGTTCTAAAAGACAGCATTAAGGAGTCCCTTGCAAGGAAGTTCTCCAGGGAAGACTTTGTGAACATGACAAATAAAGCAACCCTTTTAGGCACAGACTATAATATTGGCATGATGCTGCCGTTTGGCTCAACAGGAGGCCTACCTGACTGCAGAAATCCATCAAATAGTCATTGTGCACAGAACTCCTGTGTTTGCTCTGAAGTTGCTTAGAGGCTGTGAACACCTGAGGAGTTTCAAAGTAGAGCCCACAGGAGAGACAGAAATCCTTAAACATTCTGACCTGAAAGAAACATGGCTGCATACAATACAGCAGATGGCCGTATGGTGTCCCTTAAACACTTCGTTTGCACATCAGAGTAAGTGTAATGGGTTGATTATTTCTGTTATATCAAATGTTTGTGCACTTATTGAAATTATTGAAAAAATATATTATTTTACCAACAACTATATGGGCGGGCGTCCTGTCTTATTTGTTTATTGTAATGTTTATTTAACAGGAACAACACATATAACATTGAAAAAGAAAATGGAAACATGTGATGCATACTTAACCCTCCTCTATTCTATTGCCCTTATCTCCCTCTTCTTAAAATGACAATCAAAAATTATTTATTCCAAATTCTACTGAACTAAATCTCTGCTTTTATTTCTCTGGCAGAAGATAATGAAGAAAATATATGCATGTAAGCTTATCAACTATTAATAACCTGTCTCAATTTCTTTTCTTTCTCTGTCTCCACAGCTGAGGAAACACAAACCAAACAACAATGGCAGTCCAGTTAAGAGTCGTTTTAGAAGAACACAGCATTCAAAAGTTGACACTTCCAACAGGAAGTCCTAATACAGTGGATGGGGATACACGGGGAATTTGGACTGCTATACCAAGACAAAGACTTTGACAATCAGTTTTTCAGTGTCATCTCGACTGCTGACTTGTATGACAAGGCCACTGTTAAAGTGATCCTTAAAGAGCCAGTAATCACCCTTGACTTACAACCAGCATGTGAATCAGGATCATCGTCTGCATTGACCTCTTCGACTTCAGTGAGCACCCATCGTGCAAGTACTACTGAAACGGACATCTGCCCTGCCAATCATGATGCACCCTCACAGGCGTCCGACTGCGCATCGTCAAGTTCCAGTGACACCATCATTCTCCCTGATTCATGTCGCCCTGCTGCGTGGCCAGTGCCATTTCAAGTACCGGAGTTTTCCCGAGACATACAACTAATCCTCGCTGAGGCAAACAACTCATATCGCAACACTGGAAGA
>NW_005187648.1:685471-686789 GCF_000239375.1 Pundamilia nyererei | reverse complement strand
TAAGTAGCTGTTGAATGTATACATAAATATGGGGTAAATTTTACCCAATTTAATTATTTCATAGCTTTTTATTGAAGTTATTTTATACACAATATATTGAACTAAATCTACCCCAAAAAGGTCAATGCAAACTGTTACCTCAGATTTACTGGGTAGATTCTATAGATGACTTCTTGCAGTGTATGAATGTCAGTAAAAAACAACAGTGTAAAAAATGAACTGTGTATTTATGTGAATATATTTATGCAGTTTGTGTTTCAGTCTCCGGGCCGTTGTCATGTCTCTGTCACTAAATTACTGCATGTGAACTGCTCAGCCACTGACCTCTTATAAACTAATAAAAAGCAAGAAGAAGGTCTGAAGAAATGGAAGAGGCCTTTTCCTTTCTTACAGAGAAAGGAGGATACGTCAGTATCTTTGTTATTTCAGAGCTGCTCTGTGAGGATGTCTGTGCTGTCAGCAGGCTATTTTCTCTTTTACCAACATCCTCCACAGTTTAACACACTTCATCAACATGGTTAAACTTTTCTTTCAGCAACTTTCTTCTGCTTCAAAGCGTCGTGTAAAACACGGCCTCGGCTCTGATCGGCTGCCTGACACACATTCATCGTTTGACTTTCTATTCTGAAACTAAAAAAAGCTCCTGTGTTGTTACTGAGCACAAAGGAGCAGCTGGCTTTGTTTTACTGAAAGCTCAAAAAGTGCGTCTGAACAGGCTGTCGGGGAGCTGTTAGCCTCGAACAGACGTCGCAGCCCGCAGGATGTTCTCTACCTGTCGTCATGGGAACCACACGAAGAGGAGGCAGCGTGGCATTTGAGTCCCTGAGATCTGCAATAAAGAGCACCGTCCTCTGACTGTTCAAAGCCTTTCTGCTGCATCCCTGCCATCTGACACACTGCAATAGTCCATTTAAGGACTAGAGGAAGAAGCTTCACACAATATCAGATCTGCAGGCCTGGTTATAGCTCTGCGTGTGTCTGTATTATTCTACAGATGTATAACAATTAGCACAATTTAAATCACTGCAAAAATACTCACTTCAACGTGAGACCAAGAAAAGAAGCAGATTCTCACAGTTATGAACCTTTTTGCTTGAGAGAAATAGTGCACCATTAAAATGGGAATACATATTCACCACTGCAATAAACTCAAATCTTTGTGACTCGTTCTAACTCAGGAACTTCAGGAAGGACTCTGCTTCTTTGTTATCATCCAGGTTTTCATTGGCATTTCAAATCCTCCATCTATTTCACAGTAATGCTTTCAAAATGACAGTGACAAACCAGCCATCATTGTGAGATTTGCAAACAGAAAACA
>NW_005187648.1:679257-685433 GCF_000239375.1 Pundamilia nyererei | reverse complement strand
GCTACATTCTCGCCTGAAAATATGTTAAACGTTTATTTTGTGACCCAGAAAGAATAATAAGAGTAACATTAAAACTAACTAGCTGCTGCCATTGTTGGAAACTGGAATTGGCTGCGCTATGAATTCTGGGATAGTTTGGGCCACGAAGGACACACCCGACCCATCCTTCAAATCTGGGGAAAAGTAGGCTGCATTTGTCGGAGTCTTCGAATTTGGACAGTGTTCATTGTGTCGCTGTAACGTAATTGGCCTACAAATGTGAGCACAGGAGGTTTAACAGCAGCTGGCATCCTTGTACATGCAGTGCTTCAGTCCGTTATTACACTCTTAAATCCTACTACTTTGTCCTGCGTCTTTCTGGATCTTACAAAGCTTCAAACGACGCGTCGACTATTACATTTTGATAGTTGACTAATCGTGGCAACGGGTGAAGTGTCTTGGCCAAGGACACAAAGACCGAGACTGTCCAAGCCGGGGCTCGAACCGGCAACCTTCCAGTTACAAGGCAAACTCCCAACTCTTGAGTCACGAGCGCCCCCACATTAACCAGCCAATCGTGGCATGCAGGCTGACGATGTCCTGGCCGAGCAGGAACTAGAGACGCACCTGGTACCAGGTACTGTGACCTATTGGAAAACCCTGAAAACCATGCTGAGCTGATCCGAGTAGGTACTAATGGAAAAGGGGCTCAGAGAGGGCTGGTTTCATGTTGGAGGGGAGGAAGATGAGACAAAGACACACAGCAACCTATGAAACTTTATTTCACGGGTCATAATCTTAAACATGTCGAGCTTCAGTTTGGATCTATATACTTCACTCTTCACCTTTTTAGCAGACAGGCCTTTGACTCGTCTTCTGTTTGCTACACCCATCCAATCCCTTTGTTTCCCTTAATGATTACTTTATTACAGGAACTGTTAGGAATGAAATGGAGCATCAGGTATGTCTGTATACAGATTCATTTGTACATTTCTTTTGGTCTTTGTTAATTAATAATATCTTTAAATGAGTGCTGTCAAAATTAACGCGTCAACGCAGGTTAAGCCGTTATCACGATTAACGCAATAAAATTTTTTAACGCTATTAACGCATGTGGAGTGCAGAATGACTCAAAATCCCTGAAATGTCTCTGTCAGCGCATTTCGGGCAGTTTGTCCAAGTAGTTACCTTCGTACATGCGCAAATGGGCATCTGATCTGGCAGTGACGGGCAGCTGAACCAATCACATTGTGCCAGAAGGAATTTTCTTTTCCCCGAAGCACTTCCAGCTTAAAATATCACACTGACGTGTCGGGATGCTGCTAGCACTTTGGCTAACGCGTCACCCAGCTTGCGACAAACCAGTCACGGAGCATTGGGGACGCAGTAAGTCGACCTCGGACATATTGACTGACACCAAGTGGATTGCAACAAACTGCAGACCTGTTAATATCGCTGAGAACCTTTACACAGCTTTGGTTCCTCGTTCCAAGGACTTGAAGCCTCCAGAGTGACCGAGAGAGGAGACATGTTTACAGAGTTTTTGTTAACATGAATGTTCAAGATGTTCAATAAACATGTTACATGTGTATATTTTACCTTTGTGTCGAGTCTGTTTCATGCAAAATGAAATGTGAGTAATATAGAATAAAAGTGAATGATATTTAATCGTGAATCAAAATTTAAAAAGTTGCATTTCACAGGAGAGAAGCTGTGCTAAAACTATTCAAATTCTCTTTGAGTTTAAGCATTTAACATTCTTTGTGTTTATTCTCCATTTATTTCATTATATTGCATAAATGTCTGATACAAGCTTAAATATAAAGTTTAAAAAGTGTAATTGGCTATATTGGGTTCCAAACTAAATCATTAAATATATATAATCAATAACTTATTATTCCTTTTAAATAAAGCAGCATATGAGTTTCCACTGCGTGGACCCTTCAGAATTCAAGTAACGAATGAATTTAGAGATTTGATGATGCCGTATCGCCTCCTCACCCGTGTACAAGAGGACTTTGTTGTGCTGGGTGAACACAATAAAAAGCCTACATTGTCCTGTACGTGTATACCAACCTGTCTTCAGGTGTGTTTCGTAGAATAAACACTAATCAAGGATTAGACTCCAGCTTTCACAGAGACTGAAAGAAGTGGGAGGCTCACCAAAGATTACATGTTATTATTACATGTTACATGTTATGAGCTCAGCTGGTTGGATGGCTGTATCGCTGAAGTTGTTCCCCATTAGAGTTTTCATATTCCCAGTAGTCCCTGTGTAGGTTTCAGAAGTGTGAGACAGCAGCCACGTGGAGTCCAGGTCAGACCTCGGGTGACGACGTGCTGCTCGGCTAATTAAAGTTGTGAAATTATAAATGAGCGTCAGAGAAAAAGGTCAGAAGGAAATGGATTTTTAATTGAGTGGTGCAGCCTGCAGACTGGACCACCGCCCCGGTGTGGAGCCAGTTGCAAGCCTTGCAGGTACAATTGTGGTGCACTGTTATCGAGGAGTGTGCTGCAGATATGCAGAGTTTCTGTGTCAGCAGCTGGGAGGCAGCTTGTAAGTAGCACTTGATGTTTTTTATTTTTACACTTCACTTCTATTTTTGCCTGACCTGCTGCATCTGTGAGATACAGTACTCTGACTTGTGGGTGGATGTGCACAGTATGAAAACACTGAGAGTCATCAAAGAGGGCTTGAACATCTCTAACTGAGCTCCAGTGCAAAATGCACTCCCACTGCGTGAAACATGTACCATTAAAACAAGCCTGAACCTTCAGCCTTCAATATGGTTGGCTCAGCAGGGACAGAAACTAAAGGTGAAAAATAACAGTTGCAGCCCAGAAAGACGTGAGAGGAAACAGGGAGAGGAGAAAGCTAAAGCACTGACGGGGCAAAGAAAGGAGGGAGAAGAAGACAACGATAAACAAAGAGGAAGAAATGATGAACGAGGAGAAGCAGCGAGAGGAAAGGGCAGCAGAGCGAGGTGAAGGTGAACGCAGCGATCAGTACAGTGAGGGGGCGAGGAGGTGTGGATAATCTGGTTGTCCTACTTTTTCCTCTCTATTCTATTTTTAGATTTTCATTTTCTTCCCATTATCCAGCCTCTGCGAATGTTTTCCTGCTGATGTCATCAAACACAGACACAAAACACTGCAAACCCCCGATGGACCCATTCTGTCCCAGCATGCACTGCAGTCAGGCTTCGTCTGAAAAGACAGCAGCATGATGCAGCACACCTACAGGACCACAACAGCACCACAGGTGCACACACACAGACACAACACAACAGGTGTAAGTACGTTTATTTCCATGAATAAAGTCTGACTGCAGCCGGCTCATGTTCCTCCTCATCTGTACACCACAGGTCTGAAGTATAGAGTTTACAGATAGAGCTGTCTGTCAGTGGGCTCAGCAGGTACAACTACAGCTCATCACAAATGTGTCTAGAAAACAAGACAATGGTCATTAATGTTTAATAATAATAACGACTGTATTTATAAAGCTCTTTCAAACACCGTGCTGTTTGAAGATAAAAAAGATCAACAAAAACAACCATAAGAACCAGGAAAAACAGAATTGGCTTTGAAAAGCTCCACACAGCAGGCCAGGCAGGCAAAGAAGAGGAAACAGCTCCCAACAGTTTTTCTTCTGGCTTTAGGAACCTTTACAAGGCCAGTGTCCTGAGATCGGAGAGCACGGGAAGGAACATAGAGGTGCAAAAGAGAGATATGAAACCATTTAAAGCCTTGTAGCTGAGCAACAGGACCTTCATGTCTAACCTCACAAGGAAACCAGTGAAGAGTTTCCATTCAGTGCAGCTGCATTCAGTACCATCTGTAAAGCTCTAGAACTTTCTTTGGTAAAGCAGAAAGAAGAGCGTTACAATAATCAGTGTGTGGAGACACACATGCATGGACAGGAACCTCTGCAGTGTCCGGGGATAAAACGTTGTTGTGGTTTTAGCTGCGCTCCTCAGCTGATAAAAGGCCGTCCTTGTCTCTTTCACATGAGACTGGAGGGAGCGCGTCCAGCTTCTTTACCCTCACCAATCTTCACCTACGGCTCCAAAAACAGGCATCAGGCACAATGTTCTGTCCTCAGTGATTACTGGCCAACGTCTGTAGTAAAACAGTAGTAGTCTGTTTTACAGAGTGATGTTCTAGAGGCCTGTGCTATAAAGCATACCTACGCTGACACTCTTGGACCAACCTACAGTCAGCAGAACAAAGAAGGTCCAACTGTAATATAAGTTAAACTGATAAGGCAGCCTACTCAGTCAGAGCACTGGTCTCTGTGTCTGAATGTGGCTTAGAGTAGAGCTGTGACTGGTCGGTGAGCCTGGACAAAGCAGTCGGTTTAAAGCCAAAAACAACAAACAGCAAAAATAATGAAAACTCAGCTGCTGTGTGGCCCTGCTCCCTGAAACACCATTTTTAATTTGGGTTGCCCCTAAGACCAAACAACACTCGTGCCTACATTTACTCCGCTGACACACGTGAACGCGCACACTGTGGGTATTTCCAGTTTTAATTGGCAATAAGCAGCCTGTGTGCATCGCCCTGTTTTAGCTGCGTCTGTTCTGCACATCATATAAATACATCTCAGCAAAGCTTCCTGTGATGAAGTTACATATTTGGTTGTCATGACACTACACTTGGCACACACACACTCACACACTCATGGGGTGGCTGCAGCTCAGGCGGTAGAGCAGGTCATCTACTGATCGGAAGGTTGGTGGTTCGATTCCTGGCTTCCCCTAGTCTGCATGCCAAACATCCTTGAGCAAGATACTAACCCCAAATTGCTCTCCGATGCATCTGTTGGAGTGTGAATGTGTGTGAATGTTCCTTAGACAGCACTTCGAATGGGTGAATGCACAAGTTGTGTAAAGCGCTTTGAGTGCTCAGAAGAGTAGCGCTACATAGGAACCAGTCCATTTACCATGACTCGTTCAGCTTTGTTCGTTTGCATCAGTGCACGTCCTTGCATGGACTTTGTGAACCTGTACAGGTGTTTTCGCTCCACGGCCTCCGTGTGTCGATCTTTCCCTGCATTATACTGTTAATCTGAAAAACCTTGGTCTACACATTGAACTGACAGCCGCCCTCTTACGATCTTTTAGCACAACTGCATGTGTAGGTCTGCTGTAACCACATAGGAAAAAGACAATGTGGAGCATGATTACTAGTACAAGCTGCAGGTACTGCCTGGAGGTCTGGATCTGTTTCTACTGCAGTGTTCCTTTGTAGAACTATAGAGCCACTATTTTATCTCCATAAGGAGCTACGAGACACGGATCAGTCTTTTGTGGTTGGGTGTTTTGCCCGCGGAGACTCGAACAGGTGGAAATGAGCATCAGGCCCTCTGGTCATTGCTGAGACCCAGCTGTTCCTCTGATGCTGATGGATGAAGAAACACATGCTGCTACTGTCAGCTTCTCTGGTTTCCTTCTCCTCGCTCTTCCTCTCCTTTCTTTGTCTTTCTTATTGTCCTACCTGTGAAATCTATTGTACACTGATGAGTTTCTATTTTTGTCAGTGTTGGTAACTTGACAGGTGGAAGGACATTAGGGATACGAGTATCCACGCCCTCTCCTCCCTGTGCCGCCAGCAGCAGGCGCACCTCGCAAACGGAGTACTCCCAGCAAATGGGCGATAGGAAACCGATCGGTGCCTGTACCATTCCCAGTATGCGCTGGCATGACGTCCGGCAGCATGAGTACGAGCAATTTTTATTTATTTATTTATTATTTGTTGATGCCCGTGATGCCGCCCACACCACGATGCCGCCCTGGGCAACCGCCCGTGTCGCCCGTATCAAAAACCGCTAATGGTTGTGTTCATTGAAGGAGAGGCGAGGTGGAGTAACGCAGCGTAGAGACAAAAGTGGACAAAAGAGAGGCAAACTTGCAGCTCCACAAGTATAGTTATAACGTAACATAGACTATATCGATATAAACGATATTGTCACATCTCATATCTCGTATAAAAATATATCGATATATTTAAAAACTCGATACATCGCCCAGCCCCAGCCTCACATTACTGTGGACGGTCGAGTACCAATACAAAGCTTACAGCCAGTGCACATGTCACAGTGATCTCTATGTTCAGACACGTGTTAGCTGCGTATGAGAGCATCTACATTATGCATGTTATTGCCATTACTGCAGGACTGTGGGTCAGCTGTGGGGTCA
>NW_005187648.1:677480-679151 GCF_000239375.1 Pundamilia nyererei | reverse complement strand
ACACACACGCACAGTAGGAGAACAGTACATTGACTTCCATTCATTGCCTGCAGACTTACTGTGGAGCTTCCTAACAAGCCTACATTTCTGAGCGGATAAAATCAGCCCTCGTCAGACTGCACAGCACTCCACGCTCTTCTTCTTCTTCATGCAGAATTTTTGAGGTCAGTTCAGATTTTTGTGCATTAAAGACGCCACTATTGTCAACATCATGTTTGCGCATGTAGAGTAACGCGGGACATTACCAAGTCTGCTTGGTCAAGGTCAAGGCCAAAGTCAAAACACTGTATTATTCTCATTTCGCTCTTCATTGCACAGCTTTGAACATTTGGCACCACAGAGAAACACCAGCCCCTGGTATCGTTTGCTGACGTCATCCGATTCCAGGATTGGACTGCTGTAAACCGCTTCAAGTCCCCACAACACGAGTAAAGCAAGCTCGCACACAGTCAGCCTCAGGCCTGTACAGTAGAGCAGCAAGTCTTTGAGGGCAGCAGGAGCTCGCCCTGATTTACCCGCTGTGTGTGTGTGTGTGTGTGTGTGTGTGTGTGTGTGTGTGTGTGTGTGAGACACACAGTGAGTCATCCTCCAGCAGAGCAGAGCTGCTCTCTGCAGCCTCGTGTTGTGTGTAGCTCTGTGTGAGTGTGTGCATGCATGTGTCAGTTCATACAGCAGATGTTGTGCATGTTAATTATGTGTGTAGATGACAGCTTGTGCACAGTTTAGCTGTGACCTCTGACCTGGTTTATATGGATATGTAAGGACCCGATCAGTCTTCACACTGTTCGTGTTATTATATGACAAATACTTTGTTCATGGATGCTAACCACCAACATCGTTACGACAGTGCACACAGGCTGTGCTGCTGTTGCTACAGCGCTCCTCTACAGTCGTGGAGCTAACCACAGACATTCAGCTGTCCTGTTCTTCCTACAGACAGTGAACTAACCACACAGTCTGCTGCCCTGGTTCAGCAAGCTAACCGCAGACTCTGAACCACATGCACTCGCAGCTGAACGATCTGGGACCTGGTCTGACTCCTTGGGTCTACACGCAGCGTGACCTGAGGCTCCGCAGCTATTTCATCCAGTTTTCATTTATTTATATCAGGAGAAATGGAGGAAATAGACATGCAGCTAGATAAAACACTTCCTGTCCCACATCTAAATGTGTCTCTGGGCACAGGTTCACTCTGAAAGTCGACTTTTTTCCCTCTCTGATCTCAGGTTTCACCCCCATCTGTTATGCAAGTGGAGGATTTCTCAAAGAAAGGTGCTCAGTCAGTGGGACGGTTAAAAATAACACCAGACTTCCAATTGGCTGGCAGCACGAGGCTGTTTCTGCATATTTAATGAGACACAAGCAGACGGGAGAGTGGAAGCAAAACATAATTCACTGTTGTGCGACCACATCTTATTGGCTGCCTGAGCCATCACAGTTTAATATGTAGAAAGTCACCATGTGCCCTAACGACCACCAGGGCGCTGCGACTGCTCAGGTGCGAGTCGGGTCCACGAGTCACTGGAAAGACAACGCGGTTCTTTGGGAAACGCCAAACGTCCAGAAAAAGCCCAACCGAGGAGTCTCTGACAATGTTTGAGACACTGTGAGGATGAGCTGGTGGAAAGGAGGTCCTTAACAAGGCTCTTTCTCACATGTTTTAGAGGTGCT
>NW_005187648.1:659268-664627 GCF_000239375.1 Pundamilia nyererei | reverse complement strand
TTGTTTGAAGGCAGAGCTTTAAACTGAAAGATGCAGAAATCTGGGGTTTTCAGTTGGAGGGTGAAAATTTAGCAACAGCAAGAAGAGCTTTAAGAGGTTTCTAATGTTTGACAGCTGCGGCACAGCTCAGTAGGAAGATGGAAGACTTTACACACAACTGTGGATTCACCATCAGCTGCTGCAACCTGACCCTGATGTTCAGTTACAACATTTGGTGTTGGTTAGCGATGACAACGTGTTGAACTTGTTCGCTCAGATTTCGCCTCGATCACGTCCTGGTGGATGGAGCCTGAACGAGCCTGCACTCACATGCTGACAGCTTACATAAGCACATTGTACGCGATGTATTATTCTCCAAATCTGGCCTTAATCCTCACACTGGGAGAGATGAGTCTCCCCAAGGTGGGATTTCAGCTGCTGAAGATGAGGCGCTGCGATGCTGCGGCACATTTGCTCTTTCTTTGATCGACGCGCTCCTGAAAGCCCAACAGTTGATCCTCGCGACACACATCACATCTGCTCACCTTCCTCACTCAGCCAGCCCTCATCACTGCAGCTTTTTACAAGGATGCGTGCCATTGCACCCGTTTAGACTGTAGGGGACGATGGCTCCTTGCAATATTATCTGCCCTGCTCACGCCAGTCCTGCAGTGAGGAATTAAAACGACCTGTTAGGGTACCCGGGTCCTCGACCCAGAGTTATTGAACTTTGGTTTTGATATTATTTATAATTTCTAGAGTTCTCTGTCTTATGGTTTATGTCTCTGTGTTGCATAGTTGCTCGGTCTCCCCTGTCTGCTGTGTCCCCTTGTCAATCCCGCATCTCTGTGTTGTTTCCTGTTTTACTTTGAAAGTCTGTGTCTGCTCCTTGTCACACCTAGCACTTTCCTGAAATGTAAATTCGTTTTGTGTGCTTTGCAGCACCTGGTTTTCCATCTGAGGAGGAAGAGTTTTGACTCCTCTCCCTTTGAAGCCACCAACTCTGATTGGCTGCCCTGTGCAGACATAAAGGTGGAACAGCTGAGGTATATCTACCTGCTACCATCACCAGAACCACGAGCAGAGGAAGTATCCTGAAACCAAGCGTTTGAAGTAGTCTGACTCTCACAGGAAATATCCGTGCAGGCGACCCTGTCACCGGTGACGGGCTCAGGCTTGCATCTCGCACTTTGGGTATAACAAAAGTCAATCTTCAGATAAGGTAGTTGAACTGAAAGAGAACTTCCTGCAGTTTCTGAAATGGTGTTTGTTTAGCGTGTGGTTAAATACAAATCAGCCCAAATCTCACCCGTGAGCTTCATCAGTGGCCTGTTCGGGGGTTTAAACAGCACGGAGATGTGACTGCACGGCACACAGGGAGGTCGGTGTGAACGCCCCCTTCTGCCCGAGGCTCATTACGACGGATTAAATCTTCCACGAGACGTTTTCAGCACGACTACCTGTGCTCGTGCCGCGAGGCGCGCAGCTCTCCGAGCAGCTCGCGTGACTAAGTGTGCTCTGTAACGCTGATTCACGCACACACGGGATCTATATCTGTGTCAGGTGATGACTGAGAGGACATACACTTCCTCTGCCTCTGTATGAATCACAGCCGAACACGCAGTCACACTCGCACACAAGATCAATGTGACACGCTTACACATGCATCACACGGCCTGTCAGAGGCTGTCTTACCTCCAGCTGAGGAGCACAAACCTCACAGGGATGCTCGGTGACTCTCTCAGAGATCACCCCGCAGTGAAGGGGAATTTCGGCCTACCTACATTTACCTGTAAGAATGAGCATGTGTGAGATTTGGATGCTCAACAGCAACAAATGAGAACTTGAATGCAATAAGTCGATGGCTGGGATGGGAGCGCTAGAACTGCGACGACAGCTGACTCGTGTGCTGCAGCTCTGTCAGGAGGAAGGCAGCTCGGCCCTCTTCAGCAGCAGCAGGTTGTTGTCCGTAAAGACAGACACAATAAAAAACACATGTGTAAAACATCTGTAGCTGTAACTTGGAGTTAACGTATCAGAGATCATTTCTGACATTTTTCCATTTCTCTGCCCTAAATACAAGATAAGAGACACGAGAGTGGAGTGTGTAACTGTCCGTCACAGACAGGATTCAGTGGTGGGAACATCTGAAGTGCAGAGGCTTAGAAATGCTGCAGCTACTCACTGCGTGGCCTCTCTAACCCATCAACCCATCAACCCAAGGAAAGCGACACCTGAGGAGTTCTTCTTCTCTCAGTTTACTGCCTCCTCTTCCTCTGGAGATGTTACTTCTCCTCCACTGCTCAGCACAGCCAAGCCCACCCAGAGCAGACACGTTGGGTAACTTCTTCACCCAAATGTTTAGTGGAAAAGCAAAGTCATCACGCTGGCTGGTGGACACGCAGAGATGCTCACCGAGCCGTGATGCATCACTGTCTCTGCACCGCTGCTCACGAACAGCAAGCCGCCAGCAGCAACACAAACACACCGACAACTGAAACCTTTATGAACTTAAAGGGTCTTAAATGTCCCACAGCAGCACAGCCAGGTTCATCACATGGTCAGCCATTCAATTCCTAAATCCATCTGAATTTTATGGAAAATGAGAAGCAAGCTGTGAAATTCGACATGGCCGATATGGTCCGTGGATTTTCAGTATGAGTTGTAGCACGACGTGTATTTCTCCCAAGGTGCACGTCTGTTGCTACCTGGACCTTTTGTTGGCCACATTTGCACCTCTAACCCTCCCATGATGGAGCAGGACCAGCAGACTTCCACCAGAGGGGCTTTACTTTCATTTACACAGCACATACAGGTGAAGACCTGACAATAAGATAAAGAAAACAGAAAAACCCAACAATCAGATGATCCCTATGAGCAGCACTTTGGTGACAACGGGGAAGAAAAACTTGTTTTTAACAGGAAGAAACCTCCAGCAGAGCTCAGGGAGGGGCGGCTGGTTGGAGGAAGACAATATGAAAACACACTGTGGAAGAGAGCCAGAGGTTGATATAACTGATGATTAAATTCAGGGTGGTGTAACAAAAACAAACACCCAGTGCATCATGGGAGTCCCTGGCAGCTACGTCTATTGCAGCATCACTAAGGGAGGATTCAGGGTCACCTGGTGCAGCCCTAACTATATGCTTTAGCTAAACGTTTGAAGCCTGATCTTGAAAGCAGAGATAGTGTCTGTCTCCTGAATCCAAACTGGAAGCTGCTACGACCTTAGAACTGCGTCAGCACTGTACCACTGTTACCGCTTTAAGGAAAGTAATCCTGCAGAGATCTGAGTGTGGAAATGTTGACACTTATTACGCTGTGTACCGTGCAGCATGAATGTGCAGCATGCTGCCACGCTAAAAGACACGTGTAGTGAAGAAGAAGCTCAGACCAGGTCTTCATCTTCTCATATTTCTGAGCAGCAGACCCGAGTCATGCTGCTCTTTCTCCTCCTCTTCCTCCTCCTTCTCCGCTGCGCAGCCTCTTGACAGGAGACGGGAGGCGGGCCAACAGTGCTTCCAGTAATCTGCGGTGCTTTGTTCTCATTATGGCACATTAACACTTATTAACACAGTAAACCAACAGCTAATGGCTTGATAAACACAGGAACTTATCGGGAGGGAGAATGAGAGGGGGAGAGAGGGCAGGGGTGTTTTGTATGTGTGAGAAAATGCTGCACAGCTGGGAGACAAAGGTAATGATCAAACAATCATAATTAACCCCGACTGCCCAGAGAACGTAGAGTAAGAGGTCAAATATGCACAGTTAATTATTTCCTCAAAGAGGAGAATATGCAGATTTCTATGTGGAGCAGCTCCTCTCCACACATGCTGCAGTCTGTTCAGAGAGCACGCTCTCAATCACGCTGGAAACAAGCCCAGACCAAGCTTAACGAAGCCTAACCTAAACCTACAACCTGAGCCTAATCTTTACTGTAGCCCGAGCTTTAAGATAAGCCTGATCTCTCACCTCAGCCACTGATTTCATCTCGTGGTTTAGGCCAAGATCAAGACTGCATGAATCTCGCCCACAGGTGTGGCTGTTTCCAAGTTTCACTACACACCTGGAAGAGCAGACTTAAATCAAAAGACCTGAAATGCCAGGTCAGGGAGCTCCGTATGAATGTGAGCCAACCTCGCTCTGAACAAACGGCCAGGTCATCTACCAATCAGAAGGCTGCTGGTTCAACCAGACTGCTCTAGTCTGCTTGGGCACGATACTAAGTCCAGGTTACTCTCCAATGCATCGCAGTGTGAGTGCTACATAGACAGCAGTTAAGCACAGAAACAAGTGCTGGTATGGGTGTGAAGAGGTGAATATAGGAACCAGTCCATTTATGACAGCGCTGCACGGGCGAGCAGCTGAACTGTCCGAGCTCTGCACCAAAACTCTTTCCTGCATTCACCTTTGTTGGTGGTGCTGGCCACTTTAATGCACAGGAACGTATCGGCGTGTTTTTCCTGGACACTGAGAGAGTAGCTACATGATTTACATTTCAAATTGATCCCCACTGATCTTTTACCGTCATCTCATCTGCAGTTTTACTTCCTGCCAGCTGTGCATGAGACGATCATATAGAGACCAAGAGTAAAGTATTTACAGCAGCCTGAAGCCTAAACTGTTGGCTCACACTTGGCACACTGAAACATGATGGAGACTAAGGAAAGACATAAGAACAGATCAGCAGATCTTCAGAGGTGTGCTTCAGTCTCTCCTGCGGTTCCCTTCATCATAATGTCACAGACACTCAAATGAGCCAAAACGCCTCCTGACTTCTGTGGAGTTTTGTCACCAGAGAGGAGTCTGGGTCTGCTCGCTGCCTCCCTCCCCTCGGCCCCGGAGGACCTGGATTATCCCAAACTTCAGGATTATAGCTGAACACTAGCCGACTCGCTGCTCTTCATCCTCGACAACAAACTGCAGGAATCCAGGCAGCAGGAAGATAAAAGAAAACGTGGAGATAATAAAGTGCTTGTAGGTGTTCTTTAGCTTAATTATATCTTTGATAGTGAAGCCTGAAGGAGCAGCGAGCAAAGCCTGACACCTTTGATGTGTTTCTGCTGCATGAAGCACAGACGCACACATTGATGGAGCGCACAAAAACACATCAAAATGAAAACGTGTTTCAGAGCTATGTTTATCTGTGGTGCAGCAGATAACAAGCTTTCACACATTTGCACATCTGGAGCCATCAGTTTGAAAAATTCCATTAACCAGTTGAATTTTCAAACTTTCCAGTTTAGCTGCATGTTAGGAAGCAGCTGTTTCATTACAGTGTGTCAGGGTCAAATGTTGCTCTTTATTTTATCTGATTTACAAACTCATCTGAGCTTCTTACTTTCACATAGAACAACAAATTTACAACAACACGTTCCAC
>NW_005187648.1:623546-629408 GCF_000239375.1 Pundamilia nyererei | reverse complement strand
AAATCCTCAAAGAGTCTTTAGTATCTTATAAATTCAGGAAAACAGTATTTCATATGAAATGCTTTATCGAATTTCCAAATAAAATTTGGCAACAATAAAGCGTTGTATTATTTTGAACCGTGCCAACTGTACGCAGGAATGTGAGTATTTGTGTACTGCAGCTGCTCTTTTCAGCTGCTGCCATGAGCTGCTCTCAGTTCTTCAGGCGTCCACGTTCAGTCACTGTGTGACCAAACCTCTCTAATTTCACACTTTAATTACAGCAAAGCAGTAGAAATGAGCAGCAGAATACCAAACAGTCTCCTCCATCAGCTTTAGTTCACATGTTATCCACATTCTGAAGAATCGCATTAATACTAACAAGTTTCCCTGCAGCACTGCTTCGTCTGGGGGAATCTGCTCAAATAGCTAGGAGGACCCAGCTTTAATCAATACAATTACTAAAAAAGACACCCAGCTATCTCCCTCTACTGCTCTTTGAATTTAATTTGTGCCTGCATTTATCTTTTAGTCGCTCTGGTAATCCTGCAGTGAGTCAATAACACCACTTCAGCAGTTTGAAATCGTGTAGTTTAAGAACCAGTGTTTCATCATCTTTCTCTGGGTTTCCATTTCCAGGGCTTATGATGAGAATTACACATGTGGAGTAAATGTAGTTGAGGTAAATTACACAACATTACTTTTTTATGCTACTTTGTAGAGCAAACTGGCAGTACCATCTGCTATTACTCTGATTTCTATAACATCCATGTTAATGCAGTGTTACAGCCCATTGTCTCCTGAGAAGCCAGTGCAGTATAAACACCAGTGCTCCGTCGGAGTATGGGCCAGCTTTTGTACTATGCTGAGCATAGCTGTGTTTTTCTTGGGTTTCCGTCTCTCTCCATTAAAATAAAACCACCATAAAAATGAGTAGCATATTAGTTTACGTGGGCCGGGTCCTCCGAAGACCGAGAGGGCAGTGAGCGGCGGTGAAATTGGACGAGCCTTCAGATATGCGTCTCCGCTGTCTCGGTGGAGCAGATATTTGAAGTTTACACAGCTACATTCTCGCCTGAAAATATGTTAAAAGTTTATTTTGTGACCCAGAAAGAGAAATAAGAGTAATATTAAAACTAAGTAGCTGCCGCCATTGTTGGAAACTGGAATGGGCTGGGCCGCGCTATGAATTCTGGGATAGGTTTGGATACGAAGCTGACCCATCCGTCAAACCTGGGGAAAAGGAGGACACATTTGTCGGCCAGATTCGGAGGAGTCTACGAATTTAGACAGCCTTGGGCGCGTCGCTGTGACGTAACCGGTCTACAAATGCGGCCTCAGGAGGTTTGGACACAGTAAATGTCGGCCTGTGTCACGAGTGTTCTGCCTGCTTGTTTAGTTCCAGTTTGAGGTCAGTTTTGTCTAAGCCTGCATTCTGGCTCCTCCATCCTGCCTGCTTCCCACACACATGACACATGTCTATTAAACACTTTGATATTGGGTTGGTCAGTTATTCATGTTAGAGTTCAATGTTCTGCTAATGCTGAATCCACAACGAGCTTCCTTTTTAAAGCTCAGCTCGACAAACATATTGCCTGCACAGTGTACAGATTAATCAATAATTTATAATGTAATCAGGAGAAGGAAAATTAGAAAAAGCCTTAAGAATAAATTATTGAATGTAGAAAACTGAGATATGTGGAAACTGTGGCGATCCAACCCCGTCTACACTTTGGGAAAGTCCTGTGCTCCTTCTTCCTGATGTTGCATCACTCGGTATAGCTGCATCCATCATTACGTCTGTCTTCCACCTGCTTGTCCAACAGGCAGACACAGGCGAGGAGATGGAGCTGGACTTTAAACCAAAAGCGAGCCTTTATTATGGCTGATGACAGCGAGTCAAGGCAATAAGCACAGTGGAAACAAAACTAGAACTAAACTGGGAAACTAAATACTGTGATTCAACTATGAAAACTCAGAAGACCATCACGAAGAAAACTATGACTATGTACACTATGTACACAACTGTGACTATGACTGAGACGACTATAGCTATGAAGACATGGGGGTGGTGACACAGACGACGCAACAATGAACACAGGAAGACACAGGAAGACCTGATTGGCTGCACACATGAGCCAATCAGGGAAAGCGGAGACACATGAGGACATGGCTGACACAAATGGATCATGATGACATTACAGGGAAAGTACAACTCAAACACAATGACCACAGAAACCACGTGACCTCTTCAAAATAAAACAGGAAACATCATGAGACGGAGCTGACAACAAGAACTTGACAAGAAACGCAGACCTGCAACAAATGAAGGGCGCGGGAGACTTAACACAGGGTTTGAGACACAAGGGGATCCAATCAACAGAGAACTGAAGGATGAGCAACTTAGAGTTAGAGAGGACTAGCTGTGATTAACATAAACAAGGAATTCAGTTCAATTGTATTTATATAGCGCCAAATCACAACAAAAGTCCCCTTAAGGCGCTTCATAGATACAGAGAAAAACCCAACAATCATATGACCCCCTATGAGCAGCACTTTGGCGACAGTGGGAAGGAAAAACTCCCTTTTAACAGGAAGAAACCTCCGGCAGAACCAGGCTCAGGGAGGGGCGGCGCCATCTGCTGTGATTGGTTGGGGTGAGAGAAGGAAGACAGGATAAAGACATGCTGTGGAAGAGAGACAGAGGTTAATAACAGATATGATTCAATGCAGAGAGGTCTGTTAATACATAGTGAGTGAGAAAGGTGACTGGAAAGGAAAAACTCAATGCATCATGGGAATCCCCGGCAGCCTACGTCTATTGCAGCGTAACTAAGGGAGGATTCAGGGTCACCTGGTCCAGCCCTAACTATATGCTTTAGCAAAAAGGAAAGTTTTAAGCCTAATCTTGAAAGTAGAGATAGTGTCTGTCTCCTGATTCCAAACTGGAAGCTGGTTCCACAGAAGAGGGGCCTGAAAACTGAAGGCTCTGCCTCCCATTCTACTTTTAAATACTCTAGGAACAACAAGTAGGCCTGCAGAGCAAGAGCGAAGTGCTCTAATAGGGTGATATGGTACTACAAGGTCATTAAGATAAGATGGGGCCTGATTATTTAAGACCTTGTATGTGAGGAGCAGGATTTTGAATTCTGGATTTAACAGGAAGCCAAAACAGGAGAAATCTGCTCTCTCTTTCTAGTCCCTGTCAGGACTCTTGCTGCAGCATTTTGGATCAGCTGAAGGCTTTTCAGTGAGTTTTTAGGACATCCTGATAATAATGAATTACAGTCGTCCAGCCTGGAAATAATAAATGCATGAACTAGTTTTTCAGCGTCACTCTGAGTGAATAGCAAAATACAAAGACTCTCAAGTCCTAACTAATATTTGCAATCACAAGAACTCGTCCTATGTGCGAAAGATGTATAACTGAAGCCGGATTAACTGTGTGAGGTGTTGATGAACCAGCGTGAGGAGTGGGCAGCTGAAACAAGAAGGCATAAATGGACAAGCAATGAGATCAGGGTGGGTTACGCAAAGAGGATGCTTGACACCCAACATCTAGACTCATGGCAACATATATCAACTAAGCAAAAAGCAAAAATGAAGCTGATAATTTCAGATTCACGACCAAAAAAATAGATCCCACAGTCCGTCTGAAGCTTCAATCAGCTTCAAAGAATATTTAAACTCTCCCAGGAGCTTATTAATGGGAAAGCCTGTGTGGCAGAAGAAGTGCGAGTGTGTGTGTTCATGCAGAAGCTCTTAACCTCCGAACATTTCAAGAATAACGTGTCTGCACAGAGGCTTTGACTCTATAATAGAGATCCAACTCCTGACGAATGGTCTCTGAAGAGGAGCACAACAGAGCAATTAGTCATAGACAAACAGCTCTCTGTTTAACAGGAGGGACTGTAGAGCCATCAAGTCTCACCATGGGAGACTATGAAGATGAAAAACAAGAGGAGTAAAAGAATGAGAGGGAGAATAATCAAAGTTCAGTAATAAAATCCAGAGAAAAAGAAAAGACAGAAATGTGGGAAGGAAAACACTCATAACAGATTCTTAAACACAAAGGACCAATTTGCTGAAAAGGACATTGTGTGGATGTGTATGGGAGGTCACATCATCCTCAAAGGATCCAGACGTCTTTTATACACATCAGCTGATCCACTGTTCATTAATGCAGATATCTGCAGACACAGCTCAGACTGCTGAAGGTCAAAGCAAGCAAGGACGGGGAAGGAAGGCGCTTTAACAATGTTTCACTTCCTGCAATAAATAAACACGATCCCAGAGCCATGCTTAATGGTTTAGTTGAAACCGAGCCACACAACGGGCCGAAGGATGCTGGCAGCACATGCTGCCGACAGAAGCACACAGCTCCATCCAGCATCTGAGAGCAAGAGCAAGAGAGAGAGCAAAACCTCAATATTCTGCCTGGTGACATTTGGAAAGTAACAATACCTGTCAAAGGTGAGAATATTTTTATAAAGTCAGGATGTATTTGGGAAGCAAGGACGGTAGGTAGACAGAACTGCCACTTTGTAGTTGTTTTTCTTGTCGTGCTGACCATTCAAAGTTCATTAAGTGATGCAAGTGATGGCATTTTCAGCACCATCCATCCATCTTCTTCTGCTTTATCCGGGGCTGGGTTGCGGCGGCAGCAGCCCAAGCAGAGAAGCCCAGACCTCCCTCTCCCCAGCCACCTCCTCCAGCTTATCCGGTGACACCAAGGCGTTCCCAGGCCAGCCGAGAGATATAATCTCTCCTGCCTGTCCTGGGTCTGCCCTGGAGGCACCCAGAGAGCATCCTTGTCAGACGCCCAAACCACCTCAGCTGGCTCCTTTCAACGTTGAGGAGCAGCGGCTCTACTCTGAGCCCTTCTCACCCTATCTCTAAGGGACAGGCCAGCCACAGAGGAAGCCCATTTCCGCCGCTTTTCAGGACATTTCACAAAATTAGGATATTTTTCATCACAAACTGAGGAAAAATCTTTGGAAACTGAGGAGAGGAGATGACATTTTTAGATTTTCAGTCCAAAGTGATGTATTCAGAGAAATTGAGAAACAGTTGCATGTCGCTTTTGTGAGACACGATGTTTTTAAAAGGTGAAGATAGCTTTGGGAGAAAGAGATTTCTTCATGCCCCCCCCCCCCCAAAATCTAAGATATTGCCAAACAATCTTTCTCCATTTAGCCTGTAACAGCTTACAGACCTTTCTGCTGATCGGTTTTAGCACAACAGTTAAAAATAGGCTAAATCCATTTAACTCTTATGTTAGTTAAGCTATTGTACCAGTCATGTGATTAATGCAGGTGTAAACACCCACAGTTTTGTCAGCAACATTAAGATAATAAGACAATCCCATTACTATCAGTCATTTTAATTTGGTTTATAACAGATTGAGCTGAAACATGCTGCTCACTGTGTGTGCACTGCTGAGCAAAATAAAGCAGAAATTAACTGACCCGAGCGGTACCAGTATTATTCCTGAGGAGATGAAATAAGTGGGGCCAACTCTAAGCACTTGTTTAGCATAAGGGACTGAAGAGTTGTTTTTCCTGTCCCATTTGGTTCTTTAGCCGTCAGAACTGTTGTCTGAAGACCAACAAGGAGACCCAATGGATTTACTTTGCCAAATGGATCATCACGGCCTTGCCGTATTGGTCCGATCGACCGTTGTTGTTATTATTTATTTTATTTTCAGTTGTTACAGACGGGACAGACATGACTGAGGGATAGGAAAGGGAGAAAGAAAGAGGAAGGAAAAGAAACAGAAGGGGAGAGGGACAGTGAGAGAGGAAACTTAAAAAGAGAAAGAAGAGAAAAAAAATCTCCTGGATCAGCTGTTGAGAGAAGAAGAAAAGAAAAGAAGCAAAAAAA
>NW_005187648.1:608805-623526 GCF_000239375.1 Pundamilia nyererei | reverse complement strand
AGGTGTAGTTTATGTCTGTGCACACCTGTGTGGATCAGCGCGCTTGTATTCAAAAGGTTTCCACATGTAATGGTCTGCAAGAGGATGTAGAGAGCCATAGCCCCGCCCCCAGGGCATGAAGCAGGCATGGAGGAGATGCAGGCCCCAGACATCCAGAGGCCCCAGAGTGCGAGAGCCCAAGGAGGACCAGCGGAGGGGCATCCGTGCCACCCTCCTGGGAAGGGCTGAGGAGAGCCCCAGATGAGGGGTCACCCAGTAGCCACGGAGCAGAAGCCAAAGGGGGCTGCAGTGGCGTGCTCGCCGGCAGCCA
Source organism: Pundamilia nyererei (assembly GCF_000239375.1). Lineage (NCBI taxonomy): Eukaryota > Metazoa > Chordata > Actinopteri > Cichliformes > Cichlidae > Pundamilia > Pundamilia nyererei. The sequence continues at coordinate 623,216 of NW_005187648.1, read as the reverse complement.
GCTGTGTGAGTGAACAAGGGGATCCAATCAACAGAGAACTGAAGGATGAGCAACTTAGAGTTAGAGAGGAGTAGCTGTGATTAACATAAACAAGGAATTCAGTTCAATTTTATTTATATAGCGCGAGTGAACCGAGTTGTCAGTGTTGTCTCTGTGTTGAAGAGTTTCAACACAGAGACAACACTGGAGCTGTCAGCCATCCATTCATGCACCTGATCTGAAAACTTCTCAAATTCCATTAAGTCAGCTGTCCTGTCACGACCACAGCAGTCACCCTTCAGTGCAGCAGACCGAGTGCTTCACATCTTAGGAAACTGATTTAAATCTTCTCTTCCTCAAAGGAAAATGTCTAACACAAGGTCAGCTGCAAAGATGGCCGTCTGCACGGCTCATTGTGTTTTCAGTGGGAATCCAGGAGATCAGTCTAATGTTCGAATTCTCAGCAGATCTTCTCTTTTCTAGTCCTCATCGGTTCTCCTGCCCACCTTTCCCTTGACCTTGAAAACATCGTGGAGGTTAGAGGAAAGTGGTTAGGAAAAGGAAATAGGAGGTATATGTAGGCACTAACTACAGGTGTAGTTTCCCGAGAGAAACTAAGCTTTGCTGTGTGATAAGTGTCAGATCATGGAAGATAGGAGGTTACTGTCAAAGAAAGAATGTGACCTTTGACATGCGGGCCTCATGCTCTGACTCTATTAGATTTGTTTTAATCAGTGGAATTGTGGAGTATAATATAAAAAATTGTATTAAATGTCCCGATAACTTTATATCGTGGACAGTGAGTCCAGGCTGAATGAGTCCACAGTGGAAGTGTGTGAAGCACCACCTGCTCTCCTGGTGAAGCTGGGTGTCAGCTGGCAGGCTGATAACAGCATAAATCAGCACTTTGAGTCTAGTTTGTTTATGTACCTGAGGGACATGTGCAAGAGTAGAAGTTAAAAATAAAACAAACTCAGAATCAACTGTAAGCGTAAGCATACCTTTGTCTCCAGGCAAAATGCACATGTTGGTTCGGCTGCTGCAGGGACGTTGGTCGGCTCTTTAAGCAAACATGCAGGACAAATACAGCTTTCCAATTAACTACAACGGTGGATCTTCCACTTGGACACCATGATGGTGTAAAGCTACCGGCACAGGCACAGGTAGAAGAAGTTGATCGCTGGTAGGTCTCAGCTCTACTGTGTTTGTCATGTTATATCAGTAATGTTTAGTAATCACCTGCAAATATGGCCTCCTCTGAATGCAGCCAGCCTTAACACAGAACACCCTTTAAACCAATTTGATTTATTTACTTAATTGTATTATTCATATTGTTGTCTTGTGGATGTTGTGGCAGAGCAGACGGGGTTCAGACCAGAATGGCGAAAGAGAAGAAAGAAAAAGAAAAAGAAAATGGGGAGAAAAAAGAGGAAAGAATGGGGGCGGGACTCTTTCTGCTTTGTACACAGCAAAATGTCCCTCAGATTTAACTCATCATTTCATTCTGGCAACAAACTCATTTTGTTTGAGGTTAAAGGCTCGCAGTGACAAGCTACAGCAAACCGATGCTTTCAAGCTTTGCTCCAGATTTGCTTTAAAAGGTTTGAAAAGAGTCTTAAACATGTCGTGTTTGCCTTTAGACCCCCTCAAACACATGTGCAGCAGTGGGTCAGCTTTCCTTATTGAAGATGGGTAGTGATGCTTAGCTATCACATTTCTGTCTCGATAAAAGCTTTTAAATAGTTTTTGGTGCTCAACAATCAAATGTTGTAAATACATTGTCATGCCTAAAGGGGAAGACTGTGTTCATTAACAGAAGTAACAACAGCAACACTTTTATTTTCCTGTGAGAATGATGTCACCAAACAGCAGTGGAGGGGGGGGGGGTCACAACAACCAATGTCTGAGCAGAATTCAAACCAATGCCATTATCAGCACTCTCCAAAATAATCTTGTAGCAAATCCATTACTGAAGCTCTAAATCCTGAGTCTTGTGTCAGAATGCAATTTGACCTCATAGTGAGTCACACCCTCAAGAAGATCACATTAAATGAACAGTTACTACAAACACCTCAATGACTGAGTGCAGATCTGTTCAAACCACATATGGATTCAGTGGTGGGTTTTCCTGGCATTTCAAACACATCGTATCGATTACCTCAGGATCATCCCCACTGTGGACTGTTTCACAGTCTTTGCACTCAGTCGTACACTACTGGATGATGCTCATGCTTGTAAGCAAATTAAAACTATTTCAGCATCACTGACATTATGTCTCCTCTGTAGGTTCATGTACTTGCAGAGTAGTTCAGGGTGCCAGGTGGTGTTTGCTGGCACAGCTGCTGCATATCACTCAGACTGATTCTCTTTTTTATACAGTAGCATGCTGGGACCTGGAGACTCTCACCAATCAGTCTGAGCTGTTGTTTAGCTCGTTCCTTACCATACTGGGTTTTTGCAGAGTTCAAGTTTTTGTTTCTATACAGGTGTCTAGTGTAAAGACTCACATGGTGTTGCAGTCAGCATAAAGTGGCATTGAGCTACTCCATGCAGGAAGTAACGGAAAACATCACATCAGAGAAACAGATCTTTTTATACAGTCTAGTAAACATTCACCGAGCTGCCGTTTCACTTTCCTTCCTGTCTGGCTGTCTTTGACTCTTCTCACCTGCATGTTGTTACTATATCACTTCCCTTGATTGCCCTGCGGTGTGGTGTCTTCCACTCAGTCGCTGTCTCAGTGTCTGATTCCTTCCTGGGTTCTCCCTGCCAGTTGATCTTTTCATTGATTTAGTTTGCTTCTTCGTTTCAAGGACTTTTCTGTTTATATGTTCCTGACTTTGAGTCTGCATCTGCGTCATTACCTGTAATTCTTCAGAATATGCTGAGACCACATAATGGACCAATGAGAAAATTGATCCCATGGTGGCGTCGTAATCAAATGCAGCAGCTGCACTCTCTGTGTCTAAACTTTATCTACAGTTTAGTGTCTAGGGTCTTAACAGTGTTTAAATAGTGTTTAATGTCTACATGTTTACAAATGAGTGCATGTAGTTTAACCAAGATGATGTTGCTTACAAGATATTGTTGCCGCTTCCTTTTGGATGTAAGAAAGAAAACCGAACAACTCATCTTGGAGCTGAAAGTTATAGAGGTGCACTGGGGCCTGGGACTTCTCCACCAGGTCTTTACACCAACATATCTCACTTAGATAGAAGGGGCCAGAAGTGGTGTGAGAGAAAGCGGCGGATTGGTTAGCTGTTTGCCCAAACAGGACCCAATAACATCCCTTATTCTGGCCAATGCACTCTCAGCAGACAACCAAATAGATCACAATCCAGTCTTTAAGTGATGAATCCTGCTTCTGGGTCCAAACTACTCTGCATTTATTGAGGCTGTTGTGTTTTTAACATGTTTTAATGCTTTGTATCTTGTTCTATTTAATCTGAACAAGCCTCTAAAAACAGTCAGTGATCACTGTCTGCTTCTCTCGGTTTTTATCATCGCTGTTCATTTTAAAGCTCAGTTTTTAAACCCTTACGATGTAACTGCAGCCCAGCCCATGCAGCAGTATATTAATGACTAACCTGGTATTGTGGATGGATTATCTCAGTTGTTCTCCTGACTGAAGTTTGGTCTGTTTACAGCATCCTGCCATGCGATTGCATTTGTCCCTAACCATCGGGAACCCTCACGTTAACTTCAAGTGGAAAAACCTTAGCGTTCATCCTCCAGCTTCACTGTGTTTATATTATGCTAACATAGCTGTGTAGCTAGCTACCACATAGCACATCATTATATACCAGCTAGTCCAACTTCAGTAACCCTACAAACGTCACTGCTGTTTAGTTTTATGTCTTCATTTATGTTGGAAGTGATAGCAGAGCTGTACGTTTTAATTTTTCAGAAATCTCTCAGTCAGAACATGCTATATCATGCTTAGGTGGAAGCTAGCGAGCTAACTTCCTGTTAACTTCCTGCTAACTTCTAACTCTGTTAAATGTAATAAATTCTGTTTTCATGGATCCTGGATGTTAAACTTCATAGTTACACCTGATAAAGCAGCAACGCCGATCATTTTATTACAGATGAAAGAATTTAGACCGTTTTTAACTTTCAGTGATGCTTCAGTGATGCTGCAGTGATCGTTGGACTTTCGGACCTGAAGCAGAGTTTGGACCCAGAAACAGGTCCAAACTCATGACGTCAGACCAGACAGCTGCTAAGATCCACACAGCATGATGTAAGGGACGTTGTGTTTTTATTTTGATTGAATTCTGCTTCAACAACACCCTAGACTCTGCCATTTAGCTCGCTGGGCTGACAAACTATCCTGCTGACTACATCTTTATAGAAGAAGGTAAGACTTGTGATGGGTTTTCTTAGTCACAAGTGCCAACCCTTCTGCCTGCCTAGAGAATTTACATCTGTTAATCTTGTTGCTGTTTACACCCCTCCCACTGCCAACATCAGTGACAGGCACGAGTCCATCAGTAACTGATGCCCTATAGAGTGCCTAGTAGGAAGAGCAGGAGACTTCATTCACACATATTTAAAGGTTTTTATTGCCCAATCAGCACCAACATGTTGACTTTCCAACAAGAGGAAATGGCCTACTGGGCTTGGTGTACACAGCCTATAAGGGACAAGGCCTCCTGCCTCCCCTGCCCTGGTCTCTCTGATCACGTCACCATGATGCTGAGACCCACATACAGACCCACAGCGAGAGTCATCAGACATGCACAAAATCAGACACGAGCGTGGTCAGAAGGGCCCTCCTACGCTCTGAAGGACTGCTTCAGCACTACAGACTGGCAGCTTCAGATATGCAGCCACCTACAATGACCACACAGTCACTGAGGAATATACAGAGGCTGTCACAGCACAGTACCAAATGCATATGGCTGGCAGGTTCTCAGGTCTCTGCATGCACGCTGCAGGACTAGCCAGCCAGAACCAACCGGTCTAGTGTATTCAGTACAGTGAGAACATATCTGATCATTTCAGTAACACCACAATCTGCCTGGGGTGGCATCTAAACTCTCACAAACTATAAACCCGTACCTCAGATCTTTGATGTCACATTGCTTGACAGCCTCAGTGAGGAAACACAACACACTGGTACAGAAGACCCCCCACCCCCCCACTGTATGTCTGGCTCCAGCCATTGTAAAGAGGACCCTCTCTGAGATCAGCCCACATAAAGCTCCTGTTTTTATTTTGCTGTTGTGCTGGAGAGGTCAAGGACGTCTTTGCTGACGTCACCATCTATCTAAGCTAAATTGTTGCTCTCAGCTGTCTGTAAGCTGCAACTGCAATACCCCTCCCACAGTTATAATAACTGTTGATCATTGGTGCATATTTTCATTTGTTCAATCATCAAAGCAAATACCAAGAAGTGACATGTCAATGCTGGCACGGTTGTCACGGCTAGGCGGATCAGCTGCACGCTGATCAGCATTTTCTATCTGTCTCTCGCTCTCTTCCTCTCTCTCGTCTTCTCTCTCGCCGGGGCGGAACTCACTGTGGGCCCACGCCCGCGACCCACGCCCTCGGCCCACGCACTCAGCCCACGCCCTCGGCCCACGCCCGCGACCCACGCCCCCGGGAGACGAGACACCTGGGTCTCATTAAGATGATCAGCATTTAAGCCAGGAGGTGACTGCTGTTCGTCGCTGGATCGTTGTCTACCACGCGTTAGTGAAGCCAAGCTACAGCAAGTCAAGTCAAGTGTGTTTCTTTTGTGCGTTGTACTTAACCCCGTCTCCCTGTCCACAGAGCTCCCTGGATTTCCCCCCCGTGTGATTCCCGTGTGGCGAGTGTTGGAGTGAGAACCTGTGATCGTGTGTGTGGATTATCTGCTTTTCCCCTGGACTTCCCTGGAGCCCTTTTTCCTCACTCAGCTGCACATAGCTCCCCCCGCACCTTCTTGTATATACACCTGGTGAATTGTAAATAAATCTTTCTTGTGTGCATCTGAGCCCAGAGTCCTGCACTTGAGTCCTCCTCTAAACCGTAACAACGGTGGATACACATATTATGAAATTTAAACGTATACCCTGCATACAAACAACAGAATTCCCCGCTCGCCCCTGTGGGCGGTCTCTCCTTCAAGCTCGGGTCCTCAACCTGGGATCTGCTGGAGCCACTCGCCTAGATTGGGGGGTCAACGCACCAAGTGCTCTGGTACCGGTTACCTTCACCCTCCACATCTTCTCCAGCTCTCCTCTGAGTCCTTGGTACTTCTTCTTATGTTCCTTCTTCCTCATGTTGCTGTCATTCGGTATCACTACGGCGTCTTCTTCTGTATGTCCACCACCACTATGTCCGGTTGGTTAGCCACCACCATTTTGGCCGTCTGAATCTGGAAGTCCCACAGGATCTTAGCTCGGTCACTCTCCACCAGCCTAGGGGGATAGTATTGTTGTCATGTGATGAAGTGTGGACAGGTTTTCTGATGTCTGGTCTAAAATTACTGACCATATTGATCCTCTCCAAACTATTTATGTACCCAGTTCACCAAAAACACCCTGGAGAAAGAGTGAAAAGGTAAGTGGTCATGTTCCCCATTTCTCTTAAATGTGCTGTAATCACCCTGAAGAAAACACTTTGATCCATTGGTAATTAATGATTATAGAGCAATTTGTAATCTTTAATTTCTCAGCAACATATTTAACAAAATTGTCTACAAACAACAGAATGAATACCACTCAACTTAAGGACTTTATGACTAACACAAACCTGGACTGACTGATCACAGACGCTCACTGCAGTCATGTATGACCTAAAGACCAACAGTGATTCACAGAGTTTCAGCTGTAGATACAGATGACTTTTCTGTGGTGGTCTCATCTATTTTAACAAACTAATGAGCTGCAGTGATGATGTTGTCCTTGAAACCTTGTAGAAATGAACAGAAACAAAACAGAAATGTTTGTAGTTGGTCAGAGAGAGAAAATTTGTTTTAATGTATCATCTTAGTCTTTGAAACACAGTTTTAATGATCACATCAATGAGGTTTGATCTGCTTCTGTCACTTACGAATAGATCCAAGGTTAGAAATGTTCTACCTCAAACTGAAAATGTCTATTTTATCACTGAAAGCAGGTGTTTACTACAGAGACACTTGAGTGAATGTGCAGTGCAGTGCGGCACGCTCTCTGTCGATATGACTCAGTGGAGCTCACCCAGCAGTAATCATTTATTTAATCACACTTTGGATCTCGGTGTTTAAGTGAATGGCTAACCTGTTTTGGTAATGCAAAAACAATAATGACCGATCTTTTTTGTTTGTTTGTTTTTAATGAATACATGTGCATGTGTCTGCTTGTAATAATTAGCAGAGGTAGCATTAAAATCATAGCCCAGGCTAAATTCATCGTCTGATTAGAAGCAGCAGGTAAACCACCTGTCAGAACTGGGGTCATATACTAAAACCCAGTTATCCACAGTCCAGTGATGTGACTGAAGCACACTTCAGAGCAGCGTTCTGCATGCTTCAGAAGCTCAACGCAGTTCTGAAATGTCAGTGTCGAGTATCGCTACCTTTAGTTAGTTGGAGACAAATTGCACATTATAGTTTGTGGTTGATATTTGAAAAGTTGTGTTTAAAAATACCCGAAATACTTTGAGGTGTGAGTTGCAAATGTAAATGTCATTATTCTACTACTCAGTTTCCAAGCTGCCCACAGAAGAGTAACTCGCAGGAAACTCAACGCAAGGCGCTGAAATGCCGGTCCAGCCTGCTTTAACCCATGTCCTCCGCCCGCTTTATAGATGAATAGATGGAGAAACTTTAGACCTCAGTCAGGGAAAAAAGTCATCCTAATAGCACTCTGAATTATTGATGAAAGGCAGATTTCTGCTCTGTTAATAATACATACAGATGTTGACTTTTGTGATGATGCTCTAAGTGTTGAAACTGGATATCCTGGTTTTCTGATGCTTATTTTAGGAGAGAAACATCTTCTATTTGTACCAGCGATTAACCTCAGCCACGAGGTCAGACCGTGTCAGATCAACAAAAGTGCCTCGGTGCTTATTTCTCTTCGTCTTTAGCTGCTAACATCACACTGTTTGGGTGACAGTGAGCCACATCTCATATTTTGCTTCCAAGGAGCCAGAAATTCTTGTAATATTTTAAAGTGGTCTTGAGTAATAGTTCTCCAGGCTTTCTGAAGGTCTTACAAAGATCCTCTTTGGAAACTGGTTGTCTAATTTTAGACTGCATCTATAGGCACTTTGCTACAAACAGCCTCTTGCAAAAACAGATAACTTGTTCCCATAGCTTTAGTTGAATCTATGAAAAAAGTCAATGATAACACAGTTTGATAGGCATATCCTCCTGAGACCCAGCCTGTTCATTCAAGTCCTTTGTAGTGGACACAAATCACAATAAAAGTTAAACTGAAAAATGCTTTCATTTCCTCCATTGTCAGGAGGATGTAATAGTGTTGCACCAACAAGGTGATTCCCAAGTAACTATTAGCCAGAAACCTGGCATGCAGTGTCTCACCATGCTGTGTCCTGCACCATTGGGGGACAAACAAAGACGTGGCAGGGATTAAAAACTATAGCAAAGACCTGACACAAGATCTAAGATTGGATCTGGCAGATCGATTGGTCCATTTACTGTTCATCGAAAATCAAAATGATCTTTCTTAAGCAAGGAAAACAGGGAAAAGTCTGACATGTACACAAGAACCTGAATGAATAGAAGTGTCAACAGGTCTTTTAGAGTGATGAACTTCTTGGTTCAAACTCTCATCAATAGAGGAGGTCAGGAGAGAGGTTCAACAAGGTCTACAGTGGCGGCTCGGTCATGGTTTGGGTCTGTGGTTTTGGCTAAAAGCTGATCAAAACTGATGAAACCGTGGATGCAGAAAAGTGCCTGATTGGCAAGTACTTCCATGCACGTCATTCATGGACTGACACAGGAACTGATAGAGAACGAGAAGAAGAAGCAGAGTAACTGAACAGAGGTGAAAATAAGCAGGTCTACGTGGGAAGGATATTTGGACGGAGAGACACATTAGAGGAAGACTCGTGAACTGCATCCAGTGTTCTTCCACATAGCACACGATGTATATTACATATGCACTTGTGTTGTGTATTAACTTGTGTTAATATTGACATGGTATGGCTTAAATGAAACAGTGCACGTTGCAAAGCTAGACCATGACTGTCCTGCTAGCTGCCACATTTTATGAGCTTTCTTCCGCATGTTGAGCCTCTTGTGACGCTAAATAATTTTATAGACTGAAAAAAAGAACATGTTGGATTTACTTAATTCAACTTTAGTTGAAAACAAATGTTTTGCTTTGGCAGCCACTTAAACAACTGGATTAAATCAACACAACTTACTCATATTCAATAGAGCTGTGCATTTTGTGTAGGTGAAACATGATTGAAACATAATTAAGATGAGCTCTTGGAATATTTATTCCAACACTATTCAGTAACTTTTACCCAAATACTACTTGGTAACTTAAACACATAATGTAGTCTTCATATCAAATAATGTTCAACAAAGTCTAGAGTCTGGTTTACATAAAACTCCAGTGGAGTCACAACAACTGTCACTCCATCCTCGTATTATTATCGAGGTTGTTGGGGCCAGATGTGATAGGGTAAGAGGCAGAGTACACCCTGGACAGCTCGCCAGTCTATCACATGCAGACAAACAACCATTTGCACTCACGTTCACGGGTAATTTAGAATGACCAAAGAACCTTGCACTAATAACTGCATGACTTTTAACTGTGGGAGGACACCAGAATACCCAGAGAGAAACCAGTGCAAGCTAGCCATATGGTGGATTTGAACCCATGACCTTCTTACTGTGAGGCAACAGCACTAAGCGCCATGTCACCAATCCAGGGTCGACAGAAGTAGGAAAGCTATGATTTCAAGGCTTGATGCAGAATTTTCTGTATGTTTTTGTCCTTGACAGGTTAAACCACAATAAAAAGCAACAGCATACACGTGGTGTGTGTAGTGATCTGTCTCTTATAACTCCAGTGATTCTCCTGCAGTCTGAAATCTCATGTTATCTTGTTAATCCAGCAACTAACCACTCTTACTAGATTGTATCAGGTCATCTCAACAAGAACAAATTAAGTTGTTGAATTTCGTACAGATCCTACGTGACTTAATTACGTTCAACATAGAAACATGAAAATGTTGTGTTCAAATTACGAGGTAGACTTTTTTAATGTAACAACCACCCAATATACTTTTTTCGGTTTACCAAAAAAAGTAGAGGCGGCTGCTCGACTTGACTGAGATGGATGCCTTCCTCAAACCACGATCCAAAGGTGCAAGACTGAAATCCCGTGCAGTGTCGCGAGATTTAACATTGCTATATATGATATCTCTGCAGATCATGTAGTTTCTACACTATATAGTTACACTTAACTTTAAACCATGAGGCAATTGTGTTAAATACACGCAAGATGCTTACATAAATCCAAGAGCTTTTTTTCAGTGTAACCAGCAGCCTCTCTCACGGGACCTGATTTATCAATCAGTTTTGTTCTGTTTCTCCTTTGTCTGCAAACCCCTCTCCTCCTCCTCCTCCTCTTCCTCCTCCTTCTGTTTCATGTCCTGTGAATTATTGACGGAAGTGTTGCCTGTGATCTGGCTGCTAACAGACTTTGTTCCAGCTAGAGGAGGTTTTGTCTTCAAAGCTATGATCACTTGTAAAAAATAAATGTAAAATCTGTCCTGAATTATAAATTAAATGCAGGAGAACGAGCTGATTTTTGTACCTGTTTTCAACCTGAGGGCTTTTAGGTTATTCATGAGGAACTCTGAAGAGGATGGTGCCTGTCTTGAGGCCATGGCATGTCTGAGGGAGTGTGTGTGTGTGTGTGTGTGTGTGTGTGTGTGTGTGTGTGTGTGTGTGTGTGTGTGAGGGAATGGGGGGATAACACTGTGCCACTAGATCCTGAGGTTCACGAGAACAAAGCATCTTTTATTCATTGACACTCTGCTCAGAGCAACTCTGTGGTTCCCTGAAGGAGAACATAAAAAGCAGCAGTTGTAATGTGACAGATCAATGCTGTTCTTCATCACACCGCTGTTGGATGGTGTTGTCATGGCGCTACACCGACTGAGTTTCGGTCTGAATGTTTAATATAGTTTCAGTAATCAGGTGAGGGAATCAGGATTCAATTCGTAATTATAAAAGAGAGCGAGGAGGAGAACCACCCAGGATGTGATCACATTCAGAGATGAAATAAATGCTCATATGATGGAAAACGTGGAGGCATTAATGGTAGGGGGCTGCCAAAGTGGCCAAATTAATCTTTCACAATATTAACCCTCCTGTTGCTGTCATAATTTGTACACACCCTTTGTCCTGACTCTCATAAAAGATCAAAAATAAAGCATATGTCATATGTTTTCTGTACTAAAGTATATTATTATTATTTCCTAAGGTACTGCAAAAGGTGTAAACAATATTTTTATCAAGAGATAGTATTTGTGTTGCCCCACTGCACAGAAAGTAATTGCAGTTTAACGAAGGCAGCGGCAATAATAGTCAAATATGAACAACGAAACCAAAAAGACATCCTGACAAGGCAGCCTCGACCACCACAGGGGAACAAGCGAATAATACAGGCCGCCCCCTAAAAACGTCCCGTATCAAACACACACAATAACTGGTGGGAACAAGTGTAAGCATGTGTAGAGCAACAAGTAACTGTGCATGGAATTTGCAGATACTGTGTGCTGCAAATGTGAGAAATGCTTTACTCGTTCCAGCCACCCTCTTATTATTTAGGGGTTAGGGTTTGGGGTAGCTAGTTGACATGTCATAATCACCTATACTAACTCCTACAAGCCTTAGTTTAATGCCCTAAAGAATCTTTGTGCAGAAAACACGAGCTTGAACATGTTGGAAATACCAACTTGCTTTTTAAACGGTTCTTCAAAGCTTTTAGGTTCATTTAAATTCATTATTCTGCTGCAGGAAGAATCACTCTTCATATATATGCAAACTAGAGCGTGGCGCATGTTTTTGAAAAACATAATACGGCTTCTTCTTGGTCATCGACAGGCTGCAGGGCACAAAACACACAGACTTGTTGATCCAAACCTCGTGTTTCTCTCTGGTTTGGATCCACTGTGATAAAAGTCTCCTTATGCACACCTTTTACTTCTGTCAGTTGTCTCTAGCTGGGTTTCATCGAGGAATTTTTCCCATCATTTACTGTGAAGTGTTGGTACATGTCAGCACCCCAGAGTTCAGTCTTGTCTCTGATCTTGTCCTCCTTCACTGATTGGAGTCATTCTTTATTTATTTGAACATGGATGGAGCTGTTTTTCTGTCTCAGTGAACAGTGATGTATTAATCACTTGATAGTAAGCTCATCTTCAGTGAATGAATGAGTCTGCTTTGGTTGCAACTAATTCTCTTTGTCTCCATGCATTCCTTTTAAAACCTTTGGTGTAGCCATGACTCCCATTGTCCTGCCATGACTAGTGATTTTTCTTCTTTTCCTTCCTGGTTTTTCTTCCCTTGTTCCATAGTCTTTATCTGTCTCTCATTCGCAGGTAGAGTTATGTGACTTTCCTGCTCCCTCACACCTGTTCTGCATTAACTTATTGATTACCTGGTGCTGCTACTCTCTGCAAGATTGTAGCCATTATGGTTTTGCCTACCCAAAGACAGTTTAATTGTTTTGTGTTCTTGGCTTCCTGTTTAGTTTAACAGTTTAACGGCCAATACCAGTTACTCCACTCAAAGGGTCACTGCTCCACCTGACACCTGACCCACCTTTTACTCAGCTGCCTGCCAGCTGTCCAACAAATGTCCCAGTCAAGATACAAACCAAAACTCCTGTCCCATTCCTGTTGAGAAATCATGCCAATTACTCACAATTTCTACAAATAAAATCTGTACAACTGCTGTCGGTCAAGTTAGAAAGTACCAAGTAGCTCTTTGAAGGACAACTCTCTCACACCTGCAACACCTGTAGCTGGATAGACCAGAGCCCTCCCACTATAATACGTTTTTATCAGTTTATTATTACTATATTATTATAATATGTTTATTGGTAAATCTTCAGGTTATTTTCTTGATTTTTCATGTAATTTAATTAAATATGTTTTCGACTTAATGTTTGTATAAACTGTTCCACTGCACCATGGCAACCAGTGAGGCTGATCCATTGCTTATGAAAGTAAGGAAATAGCTCTGATCTTAAAGAGGTTAATCCATGACTCTCTGAAATGAAGAAGAAAGACTCGGTCCAAAAACGTAGCACTGCTCAGTGCCGAGTGGGACCTGTCCTCGACATCCACCCATTAGTCGTCCTGCACTAAAGTGGTGGTCCACGGTCAAAAGAGGGATTCAAATGGCAATGTTTTGCCACCCTGCCTGAACCTCTCCCACTGATGATAATTCACTCTATGTAGTGCATGCCCCAGTGAGTCTGCTGAAGGACTGTCTTCATTGCAAAACATCTGACCTTAACTGCAGCCGGCCTACTGATCGTGGTCTCCTAACTGCTACACACCTGAGGTGATCACGCTCTTGAGCTTGAAGCAGCTAGCCTAAAATTGGGCCTGATGAAAATGTGGTTCATTTTAAACTCATTTCTATGCTTTGTCCGTTATCTGTGGTCGTTTGTTCTTCTAATGTCTGTAGGAGTGTGTATGCAGGGATGAAAGTCTTTGACTCTGTGTTTGCATGTAGAACACCTATTTTAATGTGTTTCTGTCACGAACCGTAGTTCAGCACACAAGCTGGACCCAGAAGCAGAGACAACACGCCAAGGTGAACGCAAAATCAACTTTATTTTTAACTAAGGGTGTCTCGGAAGGGTCAAAGGAAAACACGCCGATTAACTGGAAAACCAAGGGACCGGGAGGTAAACAACTCAGGAACGCCGTAGTCGGGACTGTGGTAAGCTGCAACAGAAAGAGGAAGAGAGTTACTGGGAAACGGGGAAATAACAGCATAAGCAGGGTAGAGTTGTTAATCTTACGATCAAGGCTGGGCCGTGGGAACCGGAGGGAGGATCCGCGGGGCAGCTCCAGGGAAAACAGAGGAGATGAAGACCGGTGGTGATCTGAATTCCAGGCGGGCAGGAGGACAGGCAGGTGAGGGCTCAAAACACGGCGAACGGTTGATTTTGATTTGATTTGAAAGGATTAGCGTTGTTTAAAGCAAGTCAGAATCTCACAACCGCCTTCACGTGGGGCCACGTTACCGCTGACAGGTGACTAACGGACTGGCGTGGAGCAGCTGGCTGAGCTGGGTTAAATAGTCCACCTGATGATCGCCTGGGATGGGATGCAGGTGTGGAGTCGACAGCCACACCCGTGGGCGTGGGCATCCCATCAGCTCCTTGGACACCGGGCTGCGGACCATGACAGTTTCTGTTCACAGTGTTGGGGAGTAATGGAATACATGTACCGGC
>NW_005187648.1:606453-608309 GCF_000239375.1 Pundamilia nyererei | reverse complement strand
GAGCAGAAACGGGAGCTGGAAGCATGTAAATAGAATCAAATAGAATCAAAATGTATTTATATAGCACATATTAAAAACAACAGTGTTGACCATAGTGCTTCACAGTCAGTAAAAGCATGAGACAATTAAGACAAAACAATAAAACAGGACAACAAACAATAGGTAACAACACAACAAGCTAGAACAGCCAACTAGTTAGAATCAAAAGCCAAAGTAAAAAGAGGTTTTAAGATGTGATTTTAAAGACTGGTTAGACTCGGCAGTACGAATATAAACAGGGAGGTTATTCCAGAGTCTGGGTGCCACGGATGCAAAGGCCCGGTCACCTCTCGACTTCAGTCGAGACCTAGGTTGTGCTAGGAGCCTGTGATTGGACGATCTGCTCTGTTGGGATTGTATAAGTGGAGTAGTTCAGAGAGATAGCTGGGCGCTAAATTATTCAGAATTTTAAAACAAAAGAATTTTAAAATCTATACGATATTTAACAGGGAGCCAATGTAGTTTGGCTAAAATTGGAGTTATGCGTTCATAGATTCTCGTACCTGTTAAAAGACGTGCAGCTGCATTTTGAATTAACTGAAGCCGGTAAAGAGAAGAGTGGCCCGAGTAGAGGGAGTTACAGTAGTCCAGTCTGGATGTGATAAATGCGTGGACAAGCTTTTCAAGGTCCTTTAAAGGAAGAAATGGCTTTGCTTTAGATATCGGACGCAACTGGCAAAAGCTGTTTTGTACCACAGTGGAGACGTGTTTCTGAAGTTTAAAAGAGCCATCCAGGAACACTCCGAGGTTCCTTACAGTGAGCGAGAGATGGCTAGCAAGAGGGCCAAGGGCATCAGCTAACTGGTCTAGCGGAGTGTGACTACCAAAGACTATCAATGTAAGAAAATTATGTGATAACCAAATTTTAACTTCATGCAAACAGTTGACAGTTGCAACAGAGGTTGCAAAGAAGCAGACACATCGGATTTCAGAGGTGAATAAATCTGGATATCATCGGCATAACAATGAAAGGAGATGTTGTATTTTTTTTAAATTAATCCCAACGTCAGCATGTACAAAGAGAAAAGAGCAGGACCGAGCACGGACCCTTGAGGCACACCACAGTAAATAGGGGCAGAAGCCGAGGAGTGTTGCCCCATAGTAACAGAGAACGCCCTCTCTGAGAGGTAGGATTTAAACCAGGATAAAACCTTTGAGACCAACAACATGTTCCAGTCTTGATAGAAGAATGTTGTGGTTAACCAAAGCAGCAGTAAAGTCAAGTAAAACTAAAACCACGGAATATCCAGAGTCAACCGTTAAAAGAAGATCATTAACAACTCTAAGTAAGGCTGTCTCTGTGCTGTGGCGAGGTTTAAAACCAGACTGAAACTTGTCATTGATACCATTTGCATCTAAAAAGGCCTGAAGTTGTTTTAGAACTACCTTTTCCAATATTTTGGAAATAAAAGGGAGTTTGGAGATCGGCCTGTAGTTAGTGAGACCATTAGGGTCAAGATTTTTCTTTTTCATAATAGGTTGCACAACTGGGTCTAAAACTAACGATGAATGAGATGGATGAGAAGCCCTTAGAGCTGAGATTTTTTCAGAGAAATACTTTAAGAACTTATCACAAAGAGCAGAGGAGGCGTCCCTATAAGTGGTAGTGCGAGGGTTTATCACAGAGTGATAATAATAACCACTGTAGCCAAGAAGAGAGCCTGACGAGCCCAGCTGTAAGTAAGCTGTTAAGACTCGACTGTACACCGTGTTCATGTTTTCCTCCCAAACAATAAGTTTTGTTGCAGCAGCCTTTCAACACCTCGCTCTGTCTCTGCTAGCAAAGTTGACCCAGACAACAAAGTAAAGCTATTTTT
>NW_005187648.1:591649-592925 GCF_000239375.1 Pundamilia nyererei | reverse complement strand
AAATAGGTGAAGCTATTAACAACCTTAAATTGAGTAACAACAGAGGTTGGGTTTTCCATATCTAATTGGTTTATTAACATAATTGATGTTTTAGACATATTGATCTTGTAACCAGAAATTTTACCAAACTCCTTAATCAATTCTAGCAGAATGGATGGATGGATCCGGGATGGATTTGTTAATATTTTTAAGAAAAATAATTAAATCATCTGCATGAAAGGCTAAGCGATGTTCTGTCCTATTGTTACACCAGAAGTACTATCATGGGATCTCACTGTGATAGCCAAAGGCTCGATTGCCATAATGAACAACAGTGTGGACAAAACGTCCCCTTTTCTAAATCATCAATTTATTTTTATGCTTTTTGAGATATTATTGTTAGTCAAGTTTTGTGCATATTATTCCTTATAAAGTAATCTTATCCAATTACAAAAATTCTCTCCCAGACCAAAGCACCCCAGAGTCTCAAAGAAATAAGGCCATTCCACTCTGTCGAATGCTTTTTCAGCATCTCGTGACAGTAAAGCAGTGTCCCGAGCCCCTTTTGGTCATAAAGAAGCTTCAGAATCCTTCAGACGTTGTGGAATCCTTGTCTGTCCTGAATGAATCCATTCTGAACTCTCCCAATTATCTTAGGTAGTATTTCTTTGTTTCTCTTGGCTAAGATTTTACAAAGTATTTTCAAATCCGCATTAAGCAGACTGATGGGTCTCCAGTTTTCACATTTATTGTGTGGTTTGGGAGCAGAGCGACTAATGCTCCTCTCAGGGACTGCGGTATGGTGCCCTTTTGAAAGGACTCTGTAAACATTTTTAAAATTGGAGTCAACACTTTAAACACCTTGGCATTTAACCCATACTGAGTCTTGACATTTATTTTTTTCTTATTATTTTACTTGTTTCTGGTATGTGGAGTCTCCATGTTGTTTCCATGAAAACCATTAATGAAAAGTAAGGTCTGTGTAATACAGATCCAGTTTTCAGAATGAGCAGTTTAGACTTTGTCCCGAATTCGAAAACGTTGAGCAAGGAAACCAACCACGCCCCTTCATGCGTTTACAATAATTGTGATATATGTCAGTTACAGTAAATATTCATTTAGAAAGCAGACAGAAGTTCCTCCTTCTATCACATTCTTCCATATACAGTGGGGCAAAAAAGTATTTAGTCAGCCACTGATTGTGCAAGTTCCCCCACTTAAAATGATGACAGAGGTCAGTAATTTGCACCAGAGGTACACTTCAACTGTGAGAGACAGAATGTGAAAAATAAATCCA
>NW_005187648.1:588064-590284 GCF_000239375.1 Pundamilia nyererei | reverse complement strand
CCTCTGGTGCAAATTACTGACCTCTGTCATCATTTTAAGTGGGGGAACTTGCACAATCGGTGGCTGACTAAATACTTTTTTGCCCCACTGTATGCCAATCTGTTTCACCCTCCAGAGGGTCCCTGAGGATTGACACTTTTCTTCACTCTTCTTCTGTCACCTGTTACTAGGCAAACTCAAATGCAATTAGAAGCTAAATGTATCCCAGGCCTTGGGCCTAGAATGAATACTATCATGTATGTTTGTAAGCGTGCATGCTTAAACCTTCTGTTGCTCTCGGTCACTTACACCATGGATCCCCTGGACATCGCGCCAAGCTTAAGACCTTTAAATAGACCGAGCATCACTCTATATAAGCCTGCATGTGACTTTAATGGTTTAACTGGAGACGAGGAACTTAAAACTACAAAAACTGACAGACTCTCATGGATGCTGTGCTTTTCTTTCATTTTTATTTTTCATGTTTTCTTAGAATTCATAATACAGAAAGGAAAAGTGACGTGTCATATAAGACATAACCCAATACATCCAAGAAGAAGAAATGACATCATACAGCAGAGCACTCTGAAGCATTTGCTACTAACCAGTAAGCTTGACCTTGTTGAGACATGATTTAGGGAGGTCACTAAACTGAACACAATACCACATCTTTGCCCATAATTGGCCACATTTATTCTAACTGTTGCTGGTTAAGTAACACAGTTCTGAATCCGTTTGCAGTATCACAGGTGATGAGCACAGATCACTGAAGTATATTTCTGCATGTTTATTCTGGATGAATGTAAGACACCAGATTCTGGGAAGTGTCAAATATATAAGCATGCTTCAATATTAGCGTATTTGTTAGCAAGACAAGTTAAAAACAGGCAACTACCAGGACATTTTACAAAGCCTTTTTGTTCAGCTTCTGAGAGCATTTATATTATTTTCACATGAAATTATATCATTAGTCGTTATCACTAAGTCACTGAATCTGAAATGATGTGTCGTATGTAATTAGACAACAATATTTCCCCTCACCTCACCATGATGTCAGTCTCTCTGAATCAGACTTTCATCAACATCTAATCTCTGCTAGTATCTTTTCTATCCCGTGTAGGGAAACTTGAGTAGCGCAGCTTCCCCGGGGCCAAGCCGCAGGTTTGTAAGATCCACGCTGCTGTCGGCAGGCATTGTGCTGCTGTTGGTGCTGAGAACAACCACAGCCGTCGGGGGCAGCACTGTGTGGCTCAGCTGCAGCACCGCTGACTCCTCTGCAGCCCAGTTGAAGGTGGCGAGGTAACGCTCGTTCTGATCCCACACCCGCAGGTAAGCCAGGGAGGAGGAGGAGTTAAAAAGGAGGATGAAGTCTCCAAACAGCAGGGAACGCTCTTTACCCCGCAGCTCACTCACAGTGCTGAAAAACCTGCGACAGGTCAGGCGCTCAGCCCGCTCCTCCTGCACAGAGAGAGCAGAATCACTGACAATCACTATGTGATATTAACTGTTATCGGTAGGATGCTAGGTTACAATACTCCTGCTCGAACAACTACAGCCAATAACAGCAAACCTGCAGAAGAGCAGAGAAGGTGTTCATAATCACATCTGCTCAAAAGATGGATGTGGTCACCATGACTACCATCTGCCGTTGGTTTTGGCTATGACTTGTGAAGCCACAGTCATTTGGATGCCATGTTGTTGGGTTGTTTGAGTCACAGGTTGTGATATTTAGCCTACATGATGGAGTGCTAAGTTATCATCTGATGCACACATGCACACAGATACAATACATATCGCACATTTAAAAAACCACAGGTATGCCAAAGTGCTTCACAGAACGAGTTAGAGCAATAATAAATACAAACACAAAATACAAATAAAATATACTAACAGGCGGGTGACATAACTAACCAATAATACACCAGGTGTAGTAGGCACAACCCGAAAGGCTGAAGGTTAAAACATTATAAATATTAATAAAGCGAGAAAGATAACTTACAGTACACCAGAAATGCGGGGAAAGCAAGGCTAAACAAATAAGTTTTTAATCGAGATTTAAAAGATTGAATTGAATCAGACGCCTTGAGGGAGGTTATTTCAGAGGTAGGATGCGACAGCGGCGAATGCGCGGTCACCTCTGGTCTTGAGCCGAGATCTAGGTCGCACCAGGAGTATTTGGCCTGATCTAAGCGCTCTCCCAGGGGTATAACAGCTGAGGAGATCCGTAAGATAGCTGGGCGC
>NW_005187648.1:585305-586491 GCF_000239375.1 Pundamilia nyererei | reverse complement strand
CATATTAGCAGAAAGGTAAGAAGCAGCAGAGAGCAGTGGAGACGGCCTGCCGAACACACTGGCGCCATCTCAATGCCAAGACTCAATGACAAGATAGCATGAAACCAGAATTTCCCTTCTAGGATGGATGGATTCCCTGGATTCAATAAGACGTGACACTAAAGTCTAAAGACACCAGCGAAGTGGTTTCTGAGATCACAGGCGAGAGAGCTGAGCATCGTTTGTCCAGTTTTACTTCTGTCTGAAGCGAAGCCTCCTCTTTGAATGACTAATTATACAGTAACCAAATCAAACTTACCCCCAGTGATAAATGTTAACAAACTGTTTGTTTATGCAGGCTGAATGCACATTCAAACAGGGACCAAGCTTTGGTAGGTTATACTGATACTGTCACCAGGTCGACTGTAATACTATGCTAGTATTCAAAGCACGCTCCACCCACACAATCAAATAACACACCTCTGCAGTCTGGTACTGAGAGTTTGTTTGTTTTATCCCTATTTTATAACCTGTATTTATATATGTGTATGCATGGTATATTTATGCTCATGTCCTTACTCTCATTCCCCTTTATTTAGTATTTCAACTCTGTAACAACTTCTGTCGATGCTGTGCTACTGGAAACTGACTTTCCCACCCGAGGGATTAATGAGGCTTCATCTAATCTAATCTTACCTGCAGAGTCCCATTCAGCTCCTCATTGGAGTCCCAAAGCATCTTGGGAAACTTGGTGCCCTTTCGTGGAAATAATAAAATCTTAATATCACAACAAATACAAGTAATAGTACAACATGTATTCATATGTATTCATGCTTTGTGCTTCTCTGTAACTACAATGAGGCTAAAGCAAAGAACACGAGCTTATTAAAATACTGAAGTCCTGAGAGTTTACTGTACAGATGTCCTCACCTCGTCCATCAGACCTATCTCATCTCCGTAGCTGAAGATGGGCGTCCCGGGCAATGTCAGCAGCAGCAACTGATGCAGTTTAACTAGAGCTGGGCCCACCAGTGAAGCCATGTGACCCTCGAGCCGCCCCCCCAGATTCCAGGCGAGATTCATCTGACTCTGGGACGAATACAAGTGCTGGATAGAGCGAGCGAGCTCCGTGACATCCGTGTCACGTGAATGAAGGACCCGGGAGATCAGGAGGTCAACACCCGTGGAAGAGAGGAGGGTGGACACA
>NW_005187648.1:582609-584940 GCF_000239375.1 Pundamilia nyererei | reverse complement strand
CTGTATGTAAATGTTCTGCAATATTTGAGTGAGAAAGTCCTCGAGCGTATTAACCAAAACAAAAGAGAACTTTTCTGGACCGTGGGGAACTTTCATGTGCAGGTGTTTGCCACATGAAGTGTTGGGCTGTTGCACCTGCTATGTTGGAATAACAACCCAGCGGCTTCGTAAAGTAAAGGGACACTTGCATAGTAAACACTTTTACAAACTTCAAATGTAATCTAAGTGACAAGACACAGACACACAGACGTGGGCAAAGCTGGAGGTTTCCTGCTGCTGCCATCTCCTGCTTCATGAAATCTCTGCTAGTACTCGGTGACATCCAGGCGCACTGTTTTCCTCACCTGCTGCTGGGATGCTTGTCCGTCCTGTTCTGCACGATGGCTCGGATGTCGTTCCAAAGAGACGGCACCACTGTGGCCACGCGCTCCACCCCTGACAGCTGGATGCCATCCACGCCTTCGTCCAGCCAGAACACCAGAGCAGACTGAGGCACACGGACACACTCGTCACTTCTGTTACCCACCTGATGACTGCTTTTAATGAATAATAACTTAACTGGATTCAAATGATTTTAATGTTAATATTGGAAGCAACAATGACTTTGCTGCCGCGCACTGAGATTTCTGGCACGTTTAGCTGAACAGCAGTCAGCAGCATGTGTGTGACATCAGCACTCACCTTCAGTCTCTCTGCTACAATCGTCACGCTGCTGTTGGAGAACCAGGGCCCGGACGAGCCCAGGTAGTTTGGAGTCAAATCCAGAACCACAAAAACACCTGCACAGGTGAGCAAATGTACTACAGTAAGTACATGTGTACTTTGGTGTCGTTCTTCATATACTTGAGTCGATCTCTTTGACTTTTTCAGAGCATTTTAGTGAAACATTCATTCTGGTCTGTAGTCAGCATGACTCCCACTGATATGGGACATAAAACATGAAACATCATGAGACTGCTGCTTCTGTAGAAGGCTGTCTCCCTGACCCTTTTTATGAGCAGCCTGGACGAAACCCTTAAACTGGTCCAGGTTTCCAGCCTCGGGGGAAATCTCCTCAAAGCTCAGGTTCACAGCTTCATCCGGAGGCGCCACGTGGATCGGCCCGACCACCAGCCCTTTGACTTTCAGCTGAGCCAAACTGTTGACCTTTTGTTCCAGGCCTGAGGTGGAAACACACACAGTGAGGAGGAGCAGTAGTTTACTGTTGTGATGGTTCTCTGTGGTGACTCTTTTATACTTCAGCAGCTGCTGACGTTGTGTTTGCCTGATTTTACATCTGACTGTAGAAAACACAGCAAACGGTCAGATAACTGAGCAGGGAGTTGCAGACAGAGCATGTTGGATGTTACACATTTAGTGGAGAATGATGCAAAGACGATATTTATGTGTGATCTCTATCTACGTTTGGACTCACCTTTCAGGTTGTGGGTGTCGGTGAAAGCCTGGATGTTTCCAATCTGGTACAGAGGCCCATCGTTCCACCAGTTGGTGTTGGGCAGATCTTTGCAGCGAGGGGCCTGCAGGATGATGAGGACGGCCCCCACCAGCATCCCCAACCAGCCGAGCCAGAACACCACCAGCAGCGCCCAGCGGGTCCTCACCCAGCTGAGAAACAGGAAAAGGCTGGATTATCAATGAGCCGAGGCTCTGCGTCCTGCAGGTACCCAAACGTGACTCTCTGGACGACTGAAGTGAATCTGGAAACGCACCACGGCTATGAATGCTGAAATGTTTGTGTTTCCTTTGTGACGCCTTCGACGATTTTCACGTCTTGGCCAAAAGACCCAGAACAGGTAAAGGTCAAAGTGTTCAAATATGTGAAACAAATCTGCTAAAGCCCACGTCTGTTGATATTGTTGCCATGTAAACTTATCAGACAGCTGTGGGCACGGTTTCATCTCAGGGATGGGGGTGGCTGTAGCTCAGGTGGCAGAGCAGATCAGCCACCAACCAGAAGGGCGGTGGTTCGATCCCGGTGCTCGTGTCTGCATGCCAAATATCCTTGGGCAAGATACTAACCCATGTTGCTCTCCGATGCATCCATCGGAGTGTGAATGTGTGTGAATGTTAGATACTTAGAAGAAGTGCTTGTGTAAACGGGTGTGAATGAATTAGTTGTGTAGAGCGCTTTGAGTGCTCAGACAGTAGGAAAGCGCTATATAAGAACCAGTTTAGCCCAACAAATGCCTCGAACTCATTTTTCTGAACTTTTTACATTTAACCCTTTTAACTTCTTCCTAAGATTTGATCAAATGTCAAGAATACTACATTTAAAGTAAAGTACTGTATTAACTACTGTGTTACATGTTTCATATTTTCACATTCTTACAC
>NW_005187648.1:578940-579848 GCF_000239375.1 Pundamilia nyererei | reverse complement strand
GAATGTGAGATGGGCTTCAAACGTGTTTTGGAATCTGGATTAAAAATCACGGTGTGAAAAACCGACATTATAATAAAAGCTGTTATCATTGCCAAACAGTGTTGAACTGTAGGCGATCTCAGCCTTCTTCACGTCCATCAAACCACCAACGTTTACCTGCGTATCCAAACACAGAGACAGGCTCAGCAGTACTGTACGCGTCACATGAGATGCATGCTGGTGTCCGCTCATGCAGAAATAAATAAATAAAAGGAACGACAGAGCCTCGCCCTGCAGGGGTGTGCACAGTGTGTCCTCCTCACCCCGGGGTGCCCGCCACCCTCATCAGCTCCTCCTTGTTCAGCCCAGTGAATTTCACCTCCTCCTCCTCGTCGGGGATCTTCAGCTTCACCAAGCCATTCTTCTCCGCCGTCGTCGGTGCCTCCTGCCCGCTGGCAGAGGGTGTGTCGGCGGCCTGGTCTCCTCCCGTCATCGGCTGCTTCTCCTGCTCCTCCTGGTCCAGATCTGCCTCGCTCACATCGGCCTCCGTGGCATCAGCATCCACCTGAGCGGGACCCGCCTCGTCCTTGTGCTCAGCATCCTTCATCTCTACGTTGGTCTCCTCCGTGTTCATGTCGGCCTAGTCCGGTTACTGATGGAAGAGCTGCAGACACGCTTCAGTCTGTGCGACGTTCACAGACAGTGGGACAGACGAGCATCCAAACTGTCCCAATTATTTGAACCAATACGTGTTTCAATGGCGTTCAGCTGTGCCAGCACACACTTTAAATGGTCTATTTAAAGTGACCCTCTGTAAGCCAACTGGGCCAGCTCACAGAAAGGTGAATATGGTGAATGGAGCGGCTATAATGTAGCGCATTTCTATTGTAGCCACTCAAAGCGCTGTAACACGACTCGTCCATGAAGCC
>NW_005187648.1:576987-577863 GCF_000239375.1 Pundamilia nyererei | reverse complement strand
GTACAGGATGCCCGTGTGTTTGCCTGGATATGTTCTCCAAAGTGTCCACTAAACAAATATGTTGGGAGGATTTCTTGTGTTTGCAGAATATCTCTAGAATTAGAAACATGCTGTCGCTGAAAAGCCAGTTCATTTCTCCTGGACTACTGTCATTCATCATCATCACCTTGTGTTTATGCCAAATGCTGCAGCAGGAGTGCTGGCAGGCACTGCTGGGCTGACATGTCCTCAGGCTGCTGCTCGGGACCTGTCCGGTCAGGGAAACACGGACCTCCAGCACGGACCTCCAGCACGGACCTCCAGCAGTGCCCAGCGGGACTAGAAGCTCGTTCATACGCACTGACGGTTTTACGGCTTTATTTAAGTTTTATTTAAGCCAGTTTTACGCCGCCAGCCTTTCAGACAATGACTGCATAGCGTGATAGGCGGCGGTAGTGCAGCGTGAACGCGTGCAGACCGCCATTAAACCCAGAGAAGAAGAAGCTTGGCGTTTCTCGGCGTGCAGCACCTGTGACAGCTTCCTGCGTGTTTCCCAGCGTGAACATGAACGTGGCTGAAGCGAAATCAGAGCTGAAGCGGCTGCTGAGCAGGCTGAGGCCGGCTGAACTCACGCAGCTGCTGGGCTGGATGAAGAACTCAGGTAAACACGCTGCACGTGTGGCGTGGGCTTCGTGGGTCACGGCTTCAGCGGGGGACTCCTCACTGTGTCGTCACCATGTCGCGCTGTTTCCACGGTCACGCACACTTCAGGAGTAATACACAGTGGGACGCTTCGGGGTTTTACGAGTTTGTTACATCTTCCGTTGATGCTGACGGAGCAGCCCACAGACTGACAGCTGCTGTCACCGCCGAGCCGTCATTTCCCCTTTACTCAGG
>NW_005187648.1:575542-576845 GCF_000239375.1 Pundamilia nyererei | reverse complement strand
TAATTTTTGCGTCATAACTTTTGCACTGTCCACTTCCTGCTGTGACAAAACAAATTTCCCACGTGTGGGACTAATAAAGGTTATCTTATCTTATCTTATCTTATCTTATCTTATCTTATACTTTAAGCTGATTGGAGAACAGAACAGCCAATCATATTTTTTTGCATCCAAGTCTGTGATTGGCTGGTTTTGTGGCACAAATATAACGGTGTAGAGAAAGAGTTGAGTGCGCACGGGCAGAAATGTTGAGAGCGCGAGCGACACTTTGAGAGCGAGCGCAAAAACTGAGCGAGAGGGGCTGCTGGTGTGTGTGTGTGTGTGTGTGTGTGTGTGGATAATAGCAAACACTGAAGTACATTCTTTGCACGCAGTAATGAAGTTTGTTCGCTCAAATTAAATTTCTCTTCAAAATGCAACACTTGCACCTGCAGACTTTTTTCCGTGCGCTCAGAATAGTGGCACAAAAATAACGGCATATTTTTTGGGGCTTACAAACATTTTCAAACCTTTCTGAAGTTTAAAAATATTGAGCCATTATATTTCAGTCTTTGATTTCGTGTTTGTGCGCCTGCTGCGTACGTCTGATCATAACGGCACTCAGTGTCCTCCTTATGTGAGTGTCCGTGTTGGTAGAACGAGGCAGTGTTAGTGGAGACAGGTCTGAGCTTCATGATGTTAATGGAGAGAGGTGTGGTGATGATGAGGATGACGAGGAAGCTTTGGTACGTGTTCCAGATGCAGCGGCGGTCACGGCCGACGGTTCACGTGGATGGCTTCCTGTACGACGACGAGCAGGTGGACTCCCTGTGTGAACGGGGGCTGATGAGCCGCAACTACTGCCTCAGCTGTGGATCCCACAGGACTGCACCTCTGGGTGGGAGCACATCACCACTGCTCACCTTTGTTCAGGTCTACATGTTTAGCAGCTGTAGCTAGCTGGCAGACTCATGTGTGTGAAGAAGTGTTACATTAAGGAAAAAGATGACAGCTGTTTAAAGACAAACCGGCACAGTCGCTGTTCCCTCTGACATAGTCAAGTCTTACTTCAGGATCGGTTTGAATAACAAGAAAGCAAACGGTTTGTCTTTTAGCTCACAAACACAGTGCGGTGTAAGAGTGTGAACACATGCAGCAGAAAGCTGCTAACCCTGACAGGCAGATGCAGGGTTTTGTTACAGCCTCGTGCAGTAGAGACGATGTTTGTTAGAACGCACTACACTTGTAGTCAAGCCCACCTAAACCCAGACCGAGACCAGAGGGTATCGAGACCGAGAAGTCTTTAAACTGCAGCCAGATGCTGCTT
>NW_005187648.1:572673-574664 GCF_000239375.1 Pundamilia nyererei | reverse complement strand
TATCAGATAAAACCTAAACGATACCCATCCCTAGTCAGGGCTGTATCAAGACACAGGGACTAAACCCCAGTTCAACCAGACCCAGAACTGATCCGGAATTAAAACAGGACTACAACAGTTCAAAATCAGGACTACTGAGGACTTAACCAAGACAGAACCAGAATCAGAACTAGATGATAGTAGACTATTTAGATTGAGAAACGTTTATATAATTATTTAGCCTTGTTGTGCAAACAATCCTGCAAAACTTAATAAATATAGAATATGAAAAGTAACAAATTGTATCTAGTAGAGCAGGGCGATATGGCCAAAACCTGGAATTGCACAACCCACCCTTCGGTTGACAGCAACACAGGAGAGCCTCACCCACCTTCGGGCTCACTTTTGTCTACAATCGTTCTTCAGAATGATTTGACTGATGTGTGGAGAAAGCTCCATCCTAAAACCAGACAGTATACATATGTAAAGGTTTCTGAGAGCAATGTGAAGGCAGCTGGGCTTGATAGATTATATGTCAACCAGATGTATGATAATAGACTGGTTAAAGCAGAGATCTCACCTGTTGGTTTTTCTGATCATCACTTAGTGACTGCAGATATTTCCTTATTGATGCATTCTAACATCGGTTCGCACTGGCGCTTTAACGTGCTGCTGATTCATGACAAAGAGTTCTGTCGAGCTTTTTCTGACTTCTGGTGCCACTGGAAACTAAGGAAGATGGACTTTTGCAATTTGGCTCAATGGTGGGAGGTGGGGAAAACACAGATTAAGCTTTTTTGTCACCAGTACACATCACATGCAACGGCCAGTGTTAAAGACTGCTTTGAGGACTTAGAACGAGAGCTCAAGAGGCTAGAGACTGAGATTATAAGTGGGACAGATTAAAGCATGTTCAGTCCCTTCGAAGGCAAGTGTTCATGTTTTTAGACACAGACACTGGATGTCTCCTTCCGTGTCAAACATGAATGGTAAATGGACTGGTTCTTATATAGAGCTTTTCTACTCTGTCCGAGCACTCAAAGTGCTTTATACAGCTAATTCATTCCCAATCACACCCATTCACACAAGCACTTCTAAGCTTAAGTGCTAAGTATGTAACATTCACACTCCGATGGATGCATCGGAGAGCAACATGGGTTAGTATCTTGCCCAAGGATATTTGGCATGCAGACTGGAGCAACCTGGGATCAAACTACCGACCTTCTGGTTAGTGGCTGATCCGCTCTGCCACCTGAGCTACAGCCACCCCGTGAAGAAGGGCTCTACACGGTGTATGCTAGTTCTGGGAACATGAAATGTTTTGAGTGTGGAGATGTGGGTCATAAGAAAATAATGTGTCCTCACAGACAGCTTGCAGCGGGACCTGCTGTGGATGATAGTGGGGAGGGGGTTAGCGGGCAGCAGGCGCTAAACGTGGCTGCCCCTCCGGTGCGGGGCGAGGCCGCCGTTGCCCTGGCTGAGGCTGTGCCTCCGGCACGTGGTGAAACTGCCCTATCTAAAGAGAACGCTGCGCCCTCGGTGCGAGGTGAGGTCGGCGTTTCTCCCGCGGACGCTACGGCATTGGTGTGGAGTGAGGTGAGTGATTGCATGACTACAACCAAGCCGACAGAGAGGCTGGACCTGCGGTCAGTACGGCGCAGACTGGGGATGAAATGGGGAGCTCTGAGTTGGGTGTAGAGTGTGTTGTTGCCTCGGGGGACGGAGAGGTGGAGGAGCAGCAGCGCCGGACGCCTGCTGGTGGTTATGGTTACGACACGAATGACATGGAGTGTGATTCTGACTCTGATAATGTTTCTGTGGCAGACAGTGTCTCTCAAAATGCAGATTTGTATTCTTTGGAGGAAATCGTTGCTTTTCTGGACGACACCTTTGGTAGGAAGGTGAATGTTAGGGAATATTTCCCTGATGTTGAGAAATTCGTTTGGTCAGCTATGACTCTTCAGAAGGTTGTGGGATTGGACTTACTGGATGGTAAAGAGCGTTATTGTCTG
>NW_005187648.1:570104-571786 GCF_000239375.1 Pundamilia nyererei | reverse complement strand
CATGATCGGATATTCTGTGACAATTTTAGGTATTTTTGGGATTACTGGAGATCACGGAAGGGTGATTTTGATTCCCTTACTCAATGGTGGGAGGTAGGAAAGGCCCAAATTCGTGTGTTCTGTCGGCAATATAGTTTTCTTTTGACGGCCAATATCATGAGAACTGTGCAGGACTTTGAAAAGGAGATAACACATGTGGAGACTGTCTCTGGTTCACAGTTTGGTCAGCAGGATAATGCCTGTCTTCATTCTAAAAGGCAAGAGCTTAACCATTTTTTACATGAGGGCTAAAGGAGCTTTGGTTCGAGCACGTTTCACCAGGCTCCAGGACATGGACGCTCCAACCACGTTTTTCTTTAATTTGGGGAAGTCTGTGGTTCACAGGAAGCAGATGGTGTGTCTTCAGCTTTCGGATGGAAGAGTGACCACGGATCCGGCTGAGATGAGACGGCATGCAGTGGCCTTTTACACGGACTTGTTTAGTGCGGATGGCTGTGATGTGGACTCTGCTTCGGACCTTCTGCAGGGGCTTCATCTGCTGAGCCCAGGGGATCTGGACGTTTTGAACAGGGATATGACCTTGGATGAGCTGTCTGCGGCGGTGTCTCAGAAGGCTTCAGGCAAAGCTCCAGGAATAGATGGTTTACCATCAGGCTTTTTTAAGCACTTCTGGAGTCTTCTGGGTCGGGACCTGCTGGACGTGTTTAAGGAGTGTTTTGTAGGAGGGATACTTGCAGCTTCCTGCAGGCGTGCAGTTATCTCTCTCATACCAAAGAAGGGAGATTTAACCCTTCTTCGGAACTGGAGACCAGCGGCCCTTTTATGTGCAGACTACAAGATTCTCTCCAAGGTTTTATCGAACAGACTGAAAATGGTCATTGACCTGCTGATTGGTTTGGATCAATCTTACTGTATTCCGGATCAGTCTGTGATTGATAACTTGTTTTTGATGAGAGATGTGTTTGATATTTGTGAAGTGTACAATGCTAAAGTCGGCATCGTTTCTCTTGATCAGGAGAAGGCTTTCGACCGTGTGGACCATGATTTTCTGTTTTCCACCTTGGAGACCTTTGGTGTTGGGCGGGGGTTTCTGACTTGGGTGAAGCTGCTGTATAGCGATGCTTGCTGTGTTGTGAAGGTGGGAGGGTTGAGTTGTCCTGTGCCGGTTCGGAGAGGGATTAGACAAGGTTGCCCTATCTCTGGACAGCTTTATAGCATTGTTGTGTTCATCAGTACACAACTGAAACCGGTTTAGAGAGTTTGTTTAGCCGTGGAGGGAAACAACTGAAAATATGAAATAAACACACATGTGAGCTGAGACTCTCATTTCATCATTTGTTGATTCACTCCAAGAGCAAGTAACGTAATAATGGGTCAAGAGATCCGTTTGACATCTTTGGTGATTCACCGTCATATTTACATTATTTGTACAGTACGAATGATTTGCTTTGGTACCTGCTCAAACTTAAGCTCTCCTCTGTCTGCCTGGCTGCGCTTCTCCTACAGCAAACTCGCAGGCAGCAGCTCCTCCCCCCTCGCTCACATGCTGCGCTCAGTCGCCGAGTGCCTGAGCTCGGATCGTACCAAAATTAGGGGGAATTTACGACTGCGCGCTATGTGCTTCAAATATTGTGTGTAGTTTTTGTTTTATACAGTTGTCAGTCAGGCATCTAACTATGAAA
>NW_005187648.1:566625-569751 GCF_000239375.1 Pundamilia nyererei | reverse complement strand
TTTTTGTCACTGTAGAGGACATTAGAACGACTGTCCTTCTTCCTAATAAGTGGAGCTGTACAGACTTGCAGGAGGATTTTCCAGGAACACGAGCAGACGCTCAGGCGTTTGGTCTGAATGCACTTTTGTGACAAACTTTTAAAAAAATAAATCATTCAGTTTAATTTAACAAATGTTGTTGCTTGGAAGTCTTTCTTTTTCACCTGTGTGTGTGTGTGTGTGTGTGTGTGTGTGTGTGTATTCAGGGGTACGTGTACAGCTCAGCGTCCCGGCTGCTCGGCCTGGAGATCAGCGAGGGTTTCGTCAGGCTGCAGGACTCCATGCTGCACAAATACAAGCTGACTGACAGAGTTCAGGTTTGTGTGTTTGAGTTGTGATGATCGCCTAGAAGACGCTCAGCCACAGATGGTTTCCTCTCTCTACAGGTCCTCCAGGCTGATGTCTGCACGCAGGATGTTCTGCTGCAAAACGCAGATGTTGTTGTCATGAATAACGTCTTTGAGTACTTCATGGAGCCCGAGCAACAGGTCAGGTAAGGTTACACAGATATAAGCCCTGCAGGGCCGTTTTGTTGTGTTTGGCTGTCTGTGTGAAAGTTTGATCTGGGTTTTGGTTGAGAGGACATGCTGACATGCACTCAGGTCTGACTGAACTCATTGAATCAGGGCAGGCATCTCTGAAGGCACAGACAGCTGTATGCACAGAATCATCGGTCGAATCCAGCAAAAAATGTGCTGACTTTGCCCTAAAATAAGGGTTTAGTCCTGTGACGTATGTGCACAGCAGGACAGCGCTGGCATACATCTCCTACTGTGACTGTTCACGTGAAGGCGCAGGCTGGACAGCCTCCATATGGACTGTTTCAGACTCGTCCCACTGGTTTGCTCCTGTAATGAAACGAATGATCAGCATTTTCAAACATGAAAGTAGTATTTTCATGTTTAGTATTACTAAAGTAGTAATTTAGTATTTTTTCATGTCTATTTAAGTGCTATTTATGACAGTATGTTTGCACTGAAGCACCGCAGCAATTTCGTAATGTTGTAAACCTGCTCAACATTTGGCAATAAACCCCTTTCTGATTCTGATTCTAGTGATCATTGTCTCACAGCGTCTCTGCAGCCAGTCGTCTCCCCCTGCTGGCCATTAGAAAGAATGCAGGTTTAAGACATTCCTGGCTTCACGTTGTACGAAGAAGTGCCATAATTTAGTTAAAGAGGTTTGTTCAACTCAGTGTTCAGTGTCATGAAGGAGCTTTACACCACAGCCCAGCTCTTACAGTTACAGAAACCTGTCACTGTAATTCACTGTATTACAAAAGTAATACAGTGAATTGCACAAGTTACAACAAACATCAGGTGTGCTTGCAGGCTGTTTGTCACCAAGCATACTGATTGACTCAGAGCAATGAAACTACAAGTCCTAAAGTAACCTTTAGTGTTTGAATGGATGCACTTTAACCTCCTGAGCTCTTCCACAGCAGCATTTTGAATTTCTCTTTGATATTTGGGCTGATTGGGACCTGATGAATGTAAGAACAAAGAATGACCAGATTTGTTTTTACCTTATTTTTGTTTTTAAGAAAAATCAGAGCCACATATGAGGATATTTATTGAAAATGTTGCTAGAACAGGCGCACTATAATGCCCTCGTAAGTGGACATCAGGCCCTTGTAGAGCAAAATTGAGTATTTTGGTCTAAATAACCCAAAATGTGACGTCCACATATGTGGACACAGGTCCCAGGAGGTTAAAGAGCCTCTGCAGCCCGCACATTAGAAATGAACAGGATCAGTGCATTAGCTGGAGTTTTTCTTTTCTTTCTCCTCTCAGGTGAGTGATTTTTGCAGCATTGCTCTGTCATCCTGTTTCTATTCTTTATACATCTGTATCATCTGTTTCTATAGTAACGTCTGATCGGAGCAATCAGTACTCAGTTATTTATGTTTGTGTAGAGCAGGGTCGGCAACCTTTCTGATGACGAGTGCATCTAACATTTCCTCAGAGGTCAGTGTGCCATATGACTGCATTAACAATAAATGTAATAACGCTCTATATTAAACTATATAGAACCACTTGATAGGATTATATTTGTTCGCAGATGTTGGCAGCTGTCAGCGAATAGTTTTCAGCTATTTTGAAACAAAGAAAAATACTTTTTATCCATAACAGCAAATGAACTGAACAAGAGATAATGCAAATGCTATTTATGGTCTCCTCACGACAATGATAAATACTGTCAATAAGGCCTCTGCAATGTTCTGAAGACAGTTAAACTTGTCAGGTAGTGACGTCCAGCAGGTGAACATGCAGCTCCATGAACACGCACAGCTGTGGATTCCAGCTGCTTCGTAGTTCTGCAAACTTTGACCCCACAGAGTCGAGCTTTTCAGTTCAATCAGCTGCATTTTGATGTCCTCTGTGTCCAACCAGTTAATGTGAGACAAATCCAGCTGCTCATTAAAGATTTCTGGTTTGATCAGAAAAGAAAACATTGGTCCAAACAGCTGAAAGTCCTGAAACAGCATTGTGAATTCTGTCTCCAGTCTATGTATGTATCCGTGTATTTCCGCTGAGCCGACAGCTGCTGAAGCTTTTGAAGTGTCAGAATGTGGAAAGCTAACAACGTCCCTTTCACTGGTAGGCTAAGTTACTTTTAGCCAGTTACAAGCTGAATCTGGTAGTTGGGTTGTTAGCTAAGATACCGTCATTAAGAAGCGGCACAACCAATGTTTCTATGCGAGCTGATTTGCGATGTGCACCGCTGGCCATTTATTTTTGAATGCACCTTCTCAGATTAACTCACTGCGTGTCGTGCCCAGGGCTGGACTGGGACAAAAAGAACGGCCTTTTGACTGGAGACCGGCCCCCCAGGTATTAAAGCCATAAAGCCTTTGAATGAAAACAACCCTGTTGTGACAGTGATGTACACTGTCTTAGATTAGATTAGATGAAACTTTATTAATCCCTCGGGTGGGTTCCTCTGGGAAATTCTGTAAATAAATAAATTTTAAAAGCTTGTTGTTATATGTATGATTTCTATACATGTTACATCAGATAAAACTTTGGTTGTAAGATTCAGATAATTATTTGTTAAAAGCATTTTAAATGAGAATAAGAAAGAAAA
>NW_005187648.1:557783-560865 GCF_000239375.1 Pundamilia nyererei | reverse complement strand
GATGGTGGAAAAGCAGCTCTGATGTGTTTAATGACCAGTCTCTCCAGGCATTTGGCGGGAATGGGGGTGAGTGCCACAGGTCTGAAATCGTTCAGACATGTGACATTTGACTGTTTTGAGTCTCCGTCGTTTTGTACATGACTGTTTTTGGGGCAAATAAAATGCAAGTAGGGATTAAAACCGCAGAGTTAATGATTACAGGTGCTGGAAATGCTGGCGCTTGATGTTTAGATTTTGGTGCCACTCGTGCCCACATCTCTATACGCTGTTTATTTTTCTGAATAAAACAGCGGTGTTTACAGCGGGAAGAAACCGTAAAAACTGTGAGAATCAAAAAACGATACGGCAACATGTGGCATCTGGTTGTTTAGGAAGAGGGGGAAGTTTTAGGAGTGACGCCAGCGAGAGAGAGCGAGTTTTGATAGGTGAGAGATTTGTGACGTTTACTGTGTTTGGAGTCTCAAGTTAGTGTGTTGTCTTGTGTAGTCAGTGTGTAGTCGTTGTTTTGTTTTGTGTGTCAGTGAACGTCACAGCTGCAAAAAAGCCACCAAAGGCAGGTTGCAGTGTAAACGCTGACACAGCTGCTGTCAGACCTGCAGGTTCATCCCTGTGCTGTTCTCCTCTGTGTCAGAGTGACACAAACTATTTTTTGCAGTTGCATAAATCATTTGTGTGCCTTCTTCTTTGATGCAGAACGGCTGATTGTTCTGTAAATAGATTTAAATGGTTATATAAAAAACGTCTGAGCCTTGGCTGCATTTTTAGGTAAATAGAACCAAATAACTTTGTTGTTTGCAAAACTTGTGCATATTTTTTAACAATGTACAATTTCTATTTGCATTTCAAGTTATGACAATGATTCGTTAAACATGTTTGTGGTTTTTACAGTCAAAATGATCACTTTCTACTCGTATTTTATATTTTGTCTGAATTTAGATCAATGGTGCTGATACAGTTTGTCAAAATGAGAAAATAACAGATTGGCAAGTTAAACAGTTTTAAAGGTGAAATATAGAGAACAAATCCAGTAGTCAGAAACAGCCAGTTACACCCTGGACCCCAGAGGGTTAGAGGCTAAAAGCAAAGGTGTCACCAAGTACTGTTTATATTTGTGTGTACAGCTGCAGCTTCTTTGAGTATTGACTTGGTGCCTTTGGGTGAAATAATGGTAATATGACTGAAAGGGTTATCTGAGGATTATCTCAGACAACAGAGGACTCCATTAAGCATGCTGAAAAGTTCATGTGCAGGTGGAAAAAGACTGAATGTGCAGGGTAGGCAAGCGTGTTCTCTTTAAAAAAACATGGTGACATGGCTTAGGTTTGCAAACTTCATTTGAACAATGTGCTCTGGACAGGTGAGACCAAAGTGGAGATGTGTGTCTGTAATCCACAGCAGTACAATTAGTTAAACACAGCACACTGGCACGAACACGTGATGATTTGGGTTCGTCGTGCAGCCAGAGCAGACCTGGGACCTCTGTTCTAGAGTCGGATGTGAGCTCCCTGGTCTGACAGTCCAGCTTGTTCTCAATCTACTGAGAATTCATGAAAAGAATCCATGTGCCAGTCAAAGGTGACTGAAAACTCAGGTGGGACCTTAAGACACTTCAACTACATGGAGACCTGCCAAAGACCGTATGTGTTTCATTATGTCCTGATGTAGAAAACCTTGGTTTCGGCTTCCCTTCTGTACGCTCTGTCAGATGCACACAGCTATGATGACTTTCTGTTTTCAGGGCATGGAAGTTCATCGTGCAGAATTTCCGGAAGAAGGGATCTCTGCTGGTCACTGTTCCCAGCCTGCACGAGAGTCTGAATCCCCTGCAGGTGACGCTCGGCGGATGTTAGCAGTTCTTACATGTGGACAGTAAAAAGTGTTTCTCATGTTGTGACAGATGAAGTTTGTTCCTCTCATGGATAAAGTGACTGCTAACATCATGAGCCAAGCCGTTCTTGGTCTGTTCCTCAATGTGTTTGTGTCTGTGTCAAACAGGAGGTGTTGCAGCCTGACTGGGTGGAGGAGCTTCCTATCAACTACGACGTCTACCTGGGCAGAGACACAGACCCCGACGCTCTCAGACAGATCCACCTGTACAGGGTCATCTGATCTGGACTGGACCCGTTTGTCCCTGATCTCAGTTGAAATCGTCTTGGCTAATTGATACTCTGAACTGGTCAGAAGTGAGCTCGTTAAATCCAAACCCAGTTAATGAAACCCATGATCTGGTTTAAACTGGTTAGGAGGGGTTGAAATTATCTGGGTTGGAGCTGGACTCTTCCTTCCCTGGTCTGCATATCAAAGAAACTCAGGCTTTGTCTCGTTAATTGAGTTGCACTTGCAAAATACTATGTTAATATTAATGTTAATATTATATGTCAGTTAATTCAGCGTTGACTAAATGTGTCCTTTACTATAAAGGCAACACGTAACCAATCACAAACATGGACAGATGAGCGTGGCAACATGATGTCAAAATGAGGCTTTCTCTAGTAAATCCTCATATTGAGTCACAATGAGACTACCTGACTATCCCAGCAGAAAACTCAATAAATACAACTTTCCACACACCAAGGCCGACACGATGCTTCAGAAAAACTGTCTGACTGGTCGTAAGGTGGGGCATCGTGTAATGTTAGTGTATCCTGCTCAGGTTAGAGATACAGAATAATCAGTGTGAACATACCACGAGTAACATGATCACAAAGGTGCACCGTGCTGCCACTCTGGTCATGTGTAATGTTTTCTTGGATGTGCCTGTTCACACCAATCTTTAAATGAGAAGGTTTGTCATTTCTAAATGTGGCATTCAAAGGAGGCGGCCAAACATCCCTGCAGAGGTTGGAGTCTTTCAGAAACAACAATGTATGGAAAGTGCGACCATCAGAAAACTGATGGTGCAAGTGGTGGGTTGAAGTCAGAATGTAGAAATGCACTGCAAGGAGTCAAACTCCAGTGTCCTGACACTTCTCCATGTGTCCCTGCTGCAACACACGTTCCTCTGGCATTTCTTTATATACAAATGATATCGAATTTAAAAAACCTTCAGATATTAAATAAAGCAGGTGTGGCGCATGCCCCT
>NW_005187648.1:529266-529485 GCF_000239375.1 Pundamilia nyererei | reverse complement strand
TCACCTGGAACAACAGGGCGTTACGCCAAGCTGCTCTTTGCTGACTTTGCTGACTGCCTTCAATATGATTGGATAGAGTGAGTATTCGCTTAGGGCACCAAACAGGCCAGGACCGCCCCTGGTTGTGTAGTGCAGTGTGGGGGTCAGTTTACAATTTTGTTGTACTATTGTACTAGGTATGACTGTGTAATGGCAATAAAGAGTTATCTTATCTTATCT
>NW_005187648.1:522955-529236 GCF_000239375.1 Pundamilia nyererei | reverse complement strand
TATCTTATCTTATCTTATGGTCGCTGTGCATCAGTGTGCATGCACAGGGCCTGGTTGGTTTAATGCTTTAATGTTTCTACATGTTATGAAAGTCCACACTGGAGCTTTATATTTTGATTTCCAAAAATAAGACACTTGGCCCAGTCAGGAAGAACTTTAATAAAACTGTTTGCTTAAAGAAAACTTTGACATATTTATACGATGCCTTCTCTCTGTGGTTAATGAATAGTGAAATAAAAAATGTCATATAGGCTTTACAGTTGGTCAGCCTCGCTTTAACGTCACAGCTGTGGGAGTGGCCGTCTCCTTGACTACGCGACGCTAACAGTAACACGCTAACAGAGCGGTCGGGAGCTAGCATGGCGCAGCCAGAGACGACACGGGTGTTTCTTAACAACGTGGACTCGTACGCATCCAGACACATCGCGCAGGTAACATTTGAAGCCTGCACGGACTCAGTGAAAGCAGCTGCTCTGATGCCGCCTCACAGCAACACCTAACGTGACTCATTAGCTTTGGTTTGGAGCAGAGCGAGCAAACAACACCGGAAATGATGTTAAATCAGTGTCATCTTCGATTCGCTGATTCGTGTTTTCAGCATTAATCACTTTCACATCATCGGTTACTAAAACAAGGATACTTTCTCTATTATTGTTGGCCCCGCTGCCCTATCTCCGCCCACTCCTTAACCACCTGTTTCAGGTACAACGGTCGGTTGGCGAGCTTCCACGCATTTAGATGACATCATTCTGATGGGTGGATTACGTTTGAGGTGTTTTCACAGACTGATGGTGATGCGTACATTTTCAGAAAGTCATGAAACGGCGATGACTTTAAGCTGGTGTGAGCTGGACTTACTGTAGCTTTGCAAAGAAAACCATTTATTTATTTTCAAAATAAAAGCCCACACAGAGAGATGTTCAGAGGAATCTGTGTGTGTGACCTATTCAAGCTTATTAACCAGTGACATGAGGACTTTGCAGGGGACCAATTTGAATTATGTGCTAGGCACCTTGTTACTAGCAGCCTGTAGCAAAAAAACCCACACGAGCTGTTCCCTGGTCTTTATTTGAATCTGTAATAAATAGCCAGGTAAACAGTTCCACAGTCATAAAATACACTCACGAGATGATGCTGAAGAGCCATCAGGTCAAAGTCAAAGTCAACTTTATTGTCAATTCTGCCACATGTACAGGACATACAGAGAATAGAAACTACGTTACTCTCAATCTCTAGATAAAATAGCAAATGAACATTTAAATATAAGAGTGATTAAAAAATGCAGGTAAAATAATTAAAAAGTAAAAATTTAAATAAATACAATACAATTTTACATAGTGTGTCCTACAAACCTGAGGAAACTGGACAAGTGGGGGCAAAAGAAGAAATGTGTTACAAGTGACTCTAGCTTACAACAAAGGAGAGCTCACACAAGTTTCTGAAGCATGATCTGGGTTATTTACAAAAGGAAAGTTTGTGAATCAGTTCTGTGGTGTGTTCTGGGATGAGCCTGTGAGAGCAGCTGAAACAGGGAGTTGGCTAGGTGTCCTCAGCGCCACAGTAGGGTCACGTGATCTACAAAAGCAAGGAGAAACACCACCACAGGGCCGTCAGAGCAGACCTACAAACACAGAAACACACACACAGTAAGAAGCCCAGAGAGCCACACATGAAGACGACTTAAAGAAATTACAGGAAAACTTAAGACAGTTCAGGCGTGTGGAACAAGAAAGGCTTTTCAAGTTGGTTTGAACGTTGTTTCTGGATTAGGTCCTGAGTGGAAGTGTGGCTGGAGCTGCTGTTAATACCAGCTCTGATGTGGAGGCAGAGCTGGTGTCAAACCATAAGAGGACCTTCCAGGTGGTGGGAACTGTTTCACATCCATCTGCTGTGGAAAGGCCTCATGTGGTCGAACAGTACACTGTAAGGACTTTAAAGTTGTTTACGCTGTGAAAGCCTTAGCCTTTTATTCAAACTTTACATTCAAGACCAATTATTTGTTGCTTTTTTTCAAGCGTCTGGACCGAGATGAGCTCCTGTCCAAACTGATGGGCTGTGATGTTGTTATCTACAACGTCACCCAGCATGCTGATCAGGTGGAAGAGGCTCTCTGGGCTGCCTCGGGTAAGTCTGTTAGCTATCCCTGAGGCTCTGTGCTCAATATTTGCTTATAAGTACACATTGTTGTTTGTGTTTATGTTTATTATTTATTTATTTGTGCTTTGTTTTTCCTGACTTTAGCTTTAGCTGCTTTACAAATTGATATTTTTGCAAACCCGTATGATGAAGCCAGAAAGGTTGATTCTGTTGATCTGGACGTTTTCTGTGGGAGAGACGTTTCGTCCCTCATCCAGGTGACTTCCTCAGTCCTTCAGCTGATGTGCAGAACTGCATCTGTGCTAGCGTTGATGACACCGGCCATGTTAGTAGGACTTAGTGACTCCATATTTAGTGGTTGTGCTGGCCAAACGTTACGGAGGTAACGATGGTTGTTTTTCATTGTGGTGCTCTTGTTCACGTTGGTAATGCACTCAGTGCACTCAGTCCAGAATGTAACAACAGCCATCATTCATACAAATCAAGCTGAAGCCAGGTTCAGACATTGGTCTTTGCTGTGAGGCAGTAGAGTTGAGGAGCGAGGATAGCCAGGTGATGGTCAGGTAAATCAGCTGTTGTGTTTGCTGCCTTCACACGTCACAGTCTGACCATCTGGTCAGAAGGTCAGGCTTCCATGTGGAGCTTCAGTTTTAGATTTAACTAGAATTTAAATATTGTTAAGTCCGTGTGAAGTTGTTGGAATGCCATCCCTACCGATACACTTACCCAGTTCACCAGTAGCATCTTCACAGTCCTGATGCATTTACATGCCACTGGATCATGTCATTAAATCTAGTGTCTTTGATAGTTTTCTCCAGGTCTCTTCATGCTCTTTTCTTCACCCTCCAGCCAGTTGAGGTATATGTCACCTCTACCTGAGCTTCTGCCAAGTTCTCTTCCTGTTGAAAGGGAGTTCTTCCTTCCCGTTGTCACCAGCTGGTGGTCCCAGGGCATCATCAGACTGGGCTCTCTCTCTAATATTGCAGGGTCTTTACTTGATTATGTAAAGCTCTGTGAGGGGACTGTTGTTGTGAACCAGAACTATATCAATGAACCTGATTGACATTGAAAGGCTCTTTAAGCCGTCACAAAATATTTTTTGTTCACTCGTAGCGCTTCACAGTGAAGTCGAGCATTTTTCTGGGCCAAAGATGTTCATCCTCATCTCCACGATCATGACCTGGGCCTGCAGCAAGCCAGCTGACCCTGTGAGTGTAACAGAAATCTGACATGCCGGTCATTGTGCATCTGTAATATCTACCTAAACTTGTAAGAAACTCGTTAAAGTGAAGCCTTTATGCCTGACTACAGTGCTCTCTGGGATAAAAACACGTAGTAAAACATTATAGATGTTCTCATAATGTTGTGTCACAAGCAAAAAACCATCTCAGGGTTTTATTATTCATTCTTTATATTTCTGTACCCTGTGACGTGGAGTACCAAGCATGTCCACGTAAATCTGTCATGAAGTTGCTGGTAATCTCCTGCCATGATGCTCGTGACAGGATGATCTGGAGCTTCCTTTCACTGATGCCATTTTCTGGAGCAGGAGAGCACATCCCAATTTTGAACGGCACATTGATTTGGAGAAGAGAGTAGTGAAAATGGGCAAAACTGTAAGTTTGTAACAGTTTTTTAATAACAGACGCTCGATGGAGACGTGTCTGAGTGTTACGTGTTACTTTCAGGACAGGCAGCTCTTCTCCACGTACGTGGTGGCAGCAGGACTTCAGTATGGGATGGGAGAACAGATCTTCCACTACTTTTTCAAGGTAAGAATTGAAGGCTACACCTACAATTAGGATGAGGGATAGACAGCCGTGGAAAGTCAAAGGCAGGTTACAAACGTAGGTTAACACTGCAGATTAATTTGCTGCTGATGTTGACACCTTAATCTGTAAATGCCACAACTGGAAAACTGCAATGCAGGGGCTGCAAATTAATACCATAGGTTTATCTACTAAGACTCTCAGACAGGTTTGATTATCAGTGACCTCAGAGGTCAGAGGTCAATTCTTATGAATGTGATTCGTCTTCTTCTGTTTTACTGGCACTTGGAAACCCTTTTTCATTAGAGCAGGCAGTTGTACTGCCCTCTAGTGGAAGAGGATGTAATTGTTCTGCCTGTTGCGGCACAGCTGATCATTTCTCACAGCACACCTATGTGCTGCAGCACAGTGGTTGGAAAACACTGGTCTGAATTATACATGAGAGCTCAGAGGTGTCACGGACTGAAGCCTGTCTGTGAAGCTACGTTTAAAAATAAATGTTTTAAGTTCGTACAGTTCGTGCATCGGCATGTTGTCCGAGCAGAGAATACGATGGATGAGATTATGCTGGCTAACTAGTGCCAACCAATGGCTCAGTGGAAAACACGCAAACTAAACAGCACGTTTGTGTGTGTGTCCACCTGTTAATGGTAACGCACTGGCTGTGTGTGCCAGGTGCAGAGTGTGAGGCCTGTACGCTGGCAGGGTGTTTCCTGCAGAGGTGCATGGTAGAAGTCCTGAGCATGCTTTGGTAGGAAACTTTTGGTTTGATCAAAAGTGACTAAATGATGTGGTAAAATGTTTTTATCTTCTCACTCTACAGTACGACAGAATATCAGGGCAACACAAAAAAACGCAGCTTGAGAATTAAAGTCTGTTTCATGAACACCCCGTGAAACTCCCGTGAATGCTACTGTCTCCAAAATGCTTTGTGTAGAGCAGCGGTCTCCAACCTTTTTTGCACTACAGGTCGGTTTATGCCCGACATTATTTTCATGGACCGGCTTTTAAGGCGTCGCGGATAAATACAACAAAATAAAACTAGTACTGGTACCGAAAAAAAGAAGATTTATTCATAACACACGTGAAAAGACCCAGGAAAACCGAGTAAACGATAAAAACGATAACAAAATAACGCTGAAAACCCATAAAAACCCTGAAAACCAGACATTTCACACCTGAGCCTCAACTCTCGCGGCCCGGCACCAAACGACTCACGGTCCGAGGCCCGGGGGTTGGGCACCGCTGGTGTAGATGACTCTGTGAAACCGTGGAAATGATTTCTCTTAGAACATGAACACAATGTGGTGATCAGAGGACTGAACAGATGCTGCAGCAGGCTGTGTCAGACTGGAATGAAACGGCTGGCTTTGTTATCGATGGCTACGCTCTCGTGCAATAAAGGGGAGACATGTTGTATCACATGACACGAAGTCGACTGACCGGTTTGTCTCTGTAACTCGTGGAAAAATAGGAAAAAGAATATTCAGCTCTAATTAGATGGAAACGACTCAACAAATGTGAGTAACTGCAGTGATGTGACTTTATAGAAATCATGGCTGGGAGAAGATGGGCCCGTCTTTGGAGATGGCGAGAACATCGTTCCCACGATTCACATCCACGACTTGGCAAGGTTGGCGGCTTCATTGTGTTTGTGCTACACAACTGACAGCCTGAACCATGAAGTCATCACACAGCAGGGTCTGATGGTACAAACGATGTTTCACTGTGTCCTGTGGTTTTCCTTCTGTGTTCCAGTGTGGTTTGCAGCGTGATCCAACATCAACCAAGACCATATTATCTACTGGCAGTGGACGATTCGAACAATACCATGGAAGAAATTGTCAAGGTGTGTCTAGCAAGTCATCAGGAAGCCTCGCCAAAGCCACACACATGAACAATGGGCTTAGCCTCGGGGGCTGGAGCCTGACCTGAGAGTGGGAAAAATGCTTCCATATAGTGTTTGGGAAAATAGTGTACCT
The DNA here is from genome assembly GCF_000239375.1 of Pundamilia nyererei. Lineage (NCBI taxonomy): Eukaryota > Metazoa > Chordata > Actinopteri > Cichliformes > Cichlidae > Pundamilia > Pundamilia nyererei. The sequence continues at coordinate 523,388 of NW_005187648.1, read as the reverse complement.
TTACCGATGTAAACACTCCTTTCACATAATATTGGATAAAACATGACGTTTATTTTGTACATTTTTCTCTTTCTATGTCTGAAAGGAGGAGTTTTCAGTGTACGTTGATTGGATAATGAAAAGGTCTTTAGCCAATGAGCGTGTGGCTTCAGGGTCAGATCCACCCACCCCCAGAAACACTCAGCTCCAGGCTAACGCGTGGCGTCCACACTGACTATGACCATTACAAATGAATGGGCGTCCACAGACTGCTGCTGTGAACGGTCCAACCTGTGTGAATATGAGTGTTGATCAGACAATTCTGTTGATTCTCCTCCAGAAAATCGCCTCCGTCCTCGGACCAGGGAAGATCCAGAAGAAGCCATCAGAGGATGCTTTCCTCACCAAGGACCTCAGTGTATGATGTGCCTGTGCATTTATCAGTGTGTGTGTG
>NW_005187648.1:521221-522692 GCF_000239375.1 Pundamilia nyererei | reverse complement strand
TTTTATTTTTATTTCATTAGTATTTTCCTTAAATGTGTTAAGTATATATTTTCTCATCACTGAGCTGTGATCATAATTCATCATCATGTATGGAAAAAATGAAGTTCCTGAAGTCTGAGTTTGTCTCATTCAGAGAAGGCCTTCCTTTCTATGATGAACCATCACTGTAGTGTGATCTTTATTAGTTTCAGACCAAAATACATGTGTGTGTGTGTGTGTGTGCGTGCCTGTGAGTGTGTGTGTGTGTGTGTGCTTTTTGGGGCTTTGAGAGGTGAAAACGTGGGGAGAAGAAGATTCTGCAGCACTGCCGTGTTTTGTTTCTGCTGCAACAGGTGATGGAAGCCGACTCTCTGCTGGTCAGTCTCCGCATGGAGGCTGCTTACATCAAGAAACTTTTCTCTTTTAACTGGGTGTGCCAGTTCGGTCTGGTGGAAAATATCGAGGTGGTGGTGCAGGAGTACCGGCAGAGCCGCGGGTTGCTGGTATGCAGTCGCACACACATGAGACTATATACAGTGTACACACCGTCAGGCTTTACTGGCTAATCTGTGTGTTTGCAGCCCGTCCGTCTGTGTGTACTGGGCCCTCCTGCAGTAGGTAAAACCACAGTGTCCAAAAAGATCTGCGAATATTACCGACTCCATCACGTCACAGTGAAAGGCACCGTCTCTGACACCATCGCCCGGCTGGTGAGCTCTTTACTTTCTCCTCCAAATCAATCAGAACTGAGTACAGCTGTAGCATTTTAATCTGCTTTCCCTTCAGGAACATGCTGTCAGGAATCCTGATCCCGGTGAAGGGAAGTCCACACAAGAGGCCCAGGAGCAGCTGAGCATGATGAAGGAACGCCTGGAACAGAACCCAGGTACGGCTTCAGATAACGAGGTCTGGAGGTGTTGGCACTCGAGTCGTGACTGAGGGCAGTGTGTTTATCTGTCGAGAGGGTAATTTCTAGTTTTAATTATTAAGAACCAGAAATGTGTTTGTTTGTTTTTAAGTATATGTTTGGTGTTTGTGAGGCAGTCGCACTCACGTAAGCTACGGAGGAAGCTCATATACAGTTTCATAAGATTTTAAAAATATCTGAAGAAGCAAAATACAAACAAGCAGCAACAACATGCTGTTTCACTGCGACATCAGTCATGCAGTGAGACAAGACCCTGCTACTTGTACTATCGCAGTAAATCCAAGCAGCAGTACTGCATGTGACCCACGCCCTGTTTCACACACCCCACACCTGCGACTCCATCACCTGGTGTCAGAACTGGTCTGGTCCCCGTTCCTTCCGAGCTCCTTAGATGATAATCGTCCTAACTTCAGTCTGAAGCAGCAGACCTGACATCTCCTCCTTCCAGAGTTCTGGGTTATGTCTTCATGTTTTCTGTATAGAACTAATTCATGTGTCTGTCTACATGTTGGGTGAGTGCCGAGTATTTGGTGGTGCATATGGGGTGGGAATGCACGTTTGTGT
>NW_005187648.1:517299-520074 GCF_000239375.1 Pundamilia nyererei | reverse complement strand
TCAGTATTTATGACATTCTTTCTGACTGTAACACATTCAGTTGACGCTGGTAAACATTTAGACAGGTTTGCTCGTGTCAGCGTGCAATACTGCCGCTCCTGTGATTGTCTGGCTTTGACCTGACGTGCTAATGGCTCTGCAGCCAGCCCAGGTACGATACAGCAGGTGACTGCGCCTCCTCAGAGGGATCAGACAGCAAACCAGAGCTATGTTCTTTATGTAAAAGCCATCTGATCAGACCCAAAACCACGTCTCTTCATCACTTCATGTTTGTTCAGCTGAGCCCAGCATGTTATGGACACCGGGTGGCTGTAAAACACTGATGTTGTGTTTCAGCTGCTAATCAATCCTGTCAGATCTGCATACACGACTGTGTTTGTTTTCTACATTCATGAGGGACATTTGGTCTGTGTCCATGTTTCTTTGGTGCTCTATGCAGACTCTGAAATAGTCAGATTTAATTCAGTTTGTTAACTTTTTTAAACTTGACTGGGAAAAAGCTTCTTCAGGACTGTAGCTCACTTTTCTGCACCTCAGACAGCAACTGTTTGAAGCAGCTTGTATTATATGCAGATCAAACATGAACATTTCTCTGTACGGTGACAGAGTTCAGCCTTTATATTGGCTTTGAGTGCTCTGCACTTTGCTGGGTGCTGTGTTTGTGCCTCAGTCAGAGACTTGGCGTGTGTCCTCCACCTGTGTGTGAGGTGTCTGCATGTGTGTGTGTGTGCAGCTGCAGGGACATGCTGGGAGTTTATGGTTAGCTCTCACAAAGTGAGCATGATGTGAGTTCGGCAGGTTTTTGCACATGCTGCAGGATAAATCGGGTAATTACAGATTTATCTGTATTATGGGAAATGATCTGCTGCTGTGAACAGTGTTCGGATTGGATGGTTTTGTCACATGATCACATGGACTATTTGCACAGATTGGTATTATTGTCTGATCTTTGCTATTGTCGCGCCTCGAGGCATCAGTTGAATAGAAACATGAATCCCGCAGGTCTGGAGGAGGAGCTGCTGTTGAACGTGATGAGGGACGAGCTGATGACTCACCCGTGTAAAAACCAGGGTTATGTGTTGGAGGACTTTCCCCAAACACGTGAACAAGCCAAAGAGCTCTTTGACGGTGAGTCGGACACCCCGAGGCTCTTGCACGTCAGGGCCTCACCTGCTCACTCACTCTTCTCTTCTCCAGGTAAAGAAGAGGATGCAACATCCCAGAATTCTTTAACCAGCATTATACCCGGTACCTGCAGGGAGCTGTGACTCAGATCCTTTTATTTCTCATTTAACAACAACAGTAACAGATGTGCAGCCTGCTCCATCAGTAACAGTTGTCTTGTGTGGCCACAGAGTTTGTGTTGTGCCTGGAGGCCACAGAGGCCTTCCTGTTGGATCGAGTGCTCAACCTGCCCGAGAGCCGCGTGCAGGAACACAACTGCGAGCCAGAGAACTTCTCGAGGCGGCTGGCTGCTTACAACGAGAAACAGTCGGAGGATGATGTGGTCCTCAACTACTTTTATGAGCATGACATCATCCCTCTGCAGTTTGGTAACCCGTGAAGAGAGACTGCATCACTTGTGAGGGGGAAATCTTTCTTAGTGTTGCTAAAAGTCTCTGTGCTCCTCGTCTGCAGAGATCAGCAGCAACGCTGAAGCAGACTGCCTGCCTCTGATGCAGAAGGTCATTGACATGGTGGGCCAGCCCAGAAACTACGGTCCCAGCAGCCAGGAGGTGAAGGAGGAGGAGAGGAGGAAGGCTGGCGAGAGGCTGAGGAGAGAAGCCCAGGAGAGAGCAGAGGTGGAGCAGATGGAGGCTGACGAGGCCAGAGCCAGGGCTGCACGCTGGGCTGAGTGGGTAGGTGGAGGAGAAAGACGAGGCGTTGTTAACGACATATAAAACACATTTCCTAACAACGAGCAGAGGAGTGCGCTGTGAAGAGCTCTGCTTTAACAAGCAGACAGTCGGTGTCACTCTGCTGGCCATGACGGATACACACCAGAAGAGGCAACAAGCTGAACTATTCTCTGTGTATTAGACTAAGAAGCTGGAGCAGGTGAGGCAGCAGGAGGAGGAGGAGCTGGAGGCCACGTCGCGCCCCATGAGGGGCTACCTGATGGAACAGGTAGTGCCCACGCTGAGCCAGGGTCTGACTGCATGCTGCCGAGCTCAACCACAGGACCCCGTGGACTTCCTGGTATTTCACTGCCCACAGATTATTGCCCGGTCGTTAGCGTCTCCTCCCCGTGGCGTTAATCGTGATGGCGTACGTCTCTTTGTCTTTCAGGCAGAGTACTTGCTGAAGAACAACCCTTTTGAAGCCGATCATGAGCAGCTTTCCTAGCCGAGGAGAATTTCCTTTGAGTCTTTGAGACTCGTCAGAGCATTTCAGTCGTCACACGCCAAGTGTCCCCAACTCCATGCTGGGATCTTGATTAGGTGTGATTTGTAAGTGGCCCATTCTCCTGCCCCTGTTGCATTCATACACGGTTTGTTTGGGCTCTCGTGTGCTGGCCGTTACTTAAAAGCAACAAAAAAGCAGATGAAAGTGTGCACAAAACCAGGAGCTAATTAGGAAGTTAATTTGCTTAATAAACTTGGTAAACTGTAAAGCAGACACGCTCGGGTCATAATTGCTTTGATTTAGCTTCAGATTTCCAGGAAGGATAAATGTTACGAATGGCGGCTAATTTGTCGGTCTCTCATGTTGCCACTCGTGACTCCAAAGTGTACATAATTGGTTGCGACAGAACACCAAACGATTTCATTGTAC
>NW_005187648.1:510171-516888 GCF_000239375.1 Pundamilia nyererei | reverse complement strand
CTCTAAGGCGAGGCCTGAGAAAAGCTTCCCAGTGAACTGCAGTGACCTCTGTCCACTGATGGTGCTGGGTGTACTGGTTCTATGGTGGGAGGTGAGAGCAGCTCCCAGTCTTTGCTGCATTTGTGGACTGGTGTTACTGTGTAGGATCAGCACGTGCTCGGCCTTCTTTAGCGCCACGCTTCTTTGCTGTGATTGGCCCTGAGGCCGAGGTGCTGTTTCTACTCCTCCCAACATCTGAAGCGTATTTTTAAAAGGTATTTGTTTAAGTACCGTGGGACTGTGCTGGGGAGGTATCGCTGATGTTGTTGTGGTTTGTTCTCCACCATCCATCACAGTCTGTGTGGCAGCAGCCAGGAGCTCTTTGTCCTGTGTTTCGTCTCCCTTTTAGAAAATCCCCGAGTATTGAAACGTAACTCAATTCATCCTGCTGCGTTCTGGTCACCGATGACCTTTGAGCGCTCCGGACAGACTCACTGGTTCGATGTTATTCCCCGAGGAAACGCCTCCTCCATCATCTCCTGGCTGTTTTACAAGCAGTGTTTTACCACTAGGTGTCAGCCTTGGATTACCTATTAACTGTCGGGAGGCCGTGACGGTGATAATGATGAGTCTCTTTATGTTTTTAGTCTTTGAAATATCAGGACGTCTTCAGTGCTGAACAGTCAGATGAAAGCAGCATGAATGATGAGCTCTCTTTTTGTGCGTTGGCTCTTCCATCTGAACAGCAGCACATATTAAAACCACCGTTTTCCTTTCCTTTCCTCAGTTCTTCCTTTGACAACCTCTGAGATAAACCCTGTGTTTCTTAGATCACTCTGCCAGTGTTATTTGTACACACAGTTAAATAGTGTCTCTGCAGCAGATTCATTTCATCTACGTACCACCAGAAGCCAAAAATGCAAGCTGACACTTTCCTGCTCGACCCTCCAGGACTCGGTGACGGTGAGAGCAAAGTTGTGTTAGAAATGAGTGTGTAAGGTCACCGTCAGGAGCTCCTCCTCCTGTGCACTGAGAGGAGCCAGTGTTCAGAGCTGTTATCACACGTGAAGTACAGATAGACTGAATCTGCTTTTTCTCACATTTATCTTAACAGACAAAAGTCCGTCTGATTGACGTTGTTCTGTTTCCGATGAAGCCCAGTTCACTAACAGTAAATACATGCCTCCCTCCCTCCCCCGGACCATCACTTATAAAGTCAGTGGTAGCAGGCTAAGATGTCCTCCTGGGGGATGCTGAGGTGAGCCGAGCCCAGCTGAGAATCTGGATCTACCCCAGGGTCTACTCCCAGGAGGCCGCCTGCAAAGCTCCACAGGGAGAGGTCCAGTAGGTATCATGAGCAGATGCTCATGGCTCCTTTCAATGTGGAGGTGCAGCAGCTGTACTCTGAACTCCCTCTGGAGGTGGGAGCTCCTCACACTGAGGCTACGTCCACACTGGCCCGGATAGATTTGGAAACGCTCGGCGTCCACACTGGTGTTTTCAGTCGTTTTCACAGAGTTGTGCGTCCACATTGAAACTTCCGAAAACGCTGACGTTCCAGTCGCACAAAAGCGAGTGAGAATGAAAGAATTTGAAGAACAGCTGTCTGCAGCTTGTACAGACTGATGGTATTCTTTAACAGGGCCGTCAATGCCCTCCGCTATCTTTGTTTAATTGGTCACGTGACTGCATCACATAAATGCGTCATTGTTTTAGAACGTCTGCGTTTTCACTGTCCACACTGCGATGCAAACGCACAGTCTTCAAATGTGTGCGTTTTTGAGCGCATTTCCAAAACGCCGTCTCAGTGTGGACGCAGCCTCAGACTCATCCTAGCCACACTGCAGAGGCCATTCTTGTTACTGTGGCTTAAAACAAGCCAGCTTTGCTAATGCTAAGTTGCTAACGTATCACAGTTATCCACAGGATGTCCTTTGGCAGTCACAGACGAGTCCTTAAACATACAGGATGTCGTGTTTTTAGCCGAATCTTTTCCCGATGCTAACCCAGCAATGTTCAGTGCCTAACCTTTCTGGGAAATGAAGACAACGTGCAAAGGATGCAAACCACAGTGTCCCGACTGATAAACCTGCAGCTATGAAGACTGCGACCCATCCAGCCTTCAGCTGGTGACTACGCAGGTCTCTGTCGGTAACGCCGAGTTTAGGGCGGTGCTAAAACTCAGCGGTGAGATATTTCCAGCATGTTGAACCAAAGCAGACCTACAGACATTACATCTCTCGGCCAGCTTGTAGGCACCTGTTTAATGCCTGAGGGTAGCTGGGTCTGTGTGGTTATTCTGCCTCCATGACCTACACCCGGATAAGCATCAGAACATGATGGATGTGAGAGTCAGTGTGATACCCACTCACCAGGACATTATGCTGCCACTATCAACATTTCAAACAAATACCTTCATTTGTGGCTCTCATTTTCTTAGAAACAAAAATCAGGTAAAAAAATCAAATCTGGTAATTCTTTGTTTTTACATTGATCGGGCCCAATGTGCAAAATATCAAAGAGAAATTAAAAATGCTGCTGTGGACGAGTTCGGGTCGTAGGAGGTTAAAGAAGGCCCATGGGCTGTTTCATGTAGAACTCCATCATCTACTCCTGTTCATGTGGACACCCATGTACACACAGAGAGGACATGCATGACATGCAGCGCTTTAACATGCTGTCTTTGCCTCTCACTGATAACTGCAGCACAATGTCGGATTGTCTGGTTTTATTTCTCAATGAACTGACACGAACACAACACTCCAGCACCGGGACTCTTCATCACGGGGCTTCACTTGATATATGTCCATCCATCAGAGCAATGCAGCTGCAGTAAGCCCTGAGTGTGTGGCAGCATGTGGACTGAATCCACTCGCACTGATGCTGGTCACTGTTCCCTAACACCCCTTAATCCACGGAGGATCTCACACACACACACACACACACACACACACACACACACACACACACACACACACACACACACACACACACAAACTGCTGACTTATAGTCAGACAGACAAAGACACACTTTTTAGAGACAGAGAGGATGACACATGCATCAAACTGATGGGTTAAGTCGTCAGGGGAACCCCCACATGCCCCACAAGCAAATGCCGAGCGACACACACACACACACACACACACACACACACACACACACACACACACACACACACACACACCTCCCCTGCTGCCAGCCTCGTTCTGAGCACTCGGAGAGGGAAAATGTGTTTTGTTGCTTAGGAACAGTTTGCCTTGTGTCTCAGCAGGGGGTCTCCTTCTGAATATCATTATGTCCCCTCGACTGGGGAGGACCACACATTTTTCTTTGCTGCCAATATTTATCTTCGGCTCTGCTCGCTCTCCAGAGGCCCACAAAAACTGTTCTCATTGATTAAAGGCGGTAGAAAGCAGACTCCAGCAGCACACACCTCACCTCTCCTCCATGTAAACTCATCAGAAACGGCTCCTCGGCGCTGCTGCAGGTGTCAAAGTTCGCCCCGGTGACATTTCACTTTTCTTAAAGTTAAATCCCGAGCAGAGGGAACGGGTTGTTATCTGGATAAAGTGAATATGGGTTTTTTCAGCCTTTACTGACAAAATATAAAACAGATTCATATGAACATGATGATCAGGTGTGGATCAACCAACTCCAGGGCCCAGGGCAACACAGGCCCCCCATCAAAACCAGTATTTATCTGCACGGTCGCTGCTGGTAAATGACTATGCTAAACGTGCCCCTCCCACAGATACACAGACATCTTCAGTAGTATTAAAACAATTCTTATTTATCCCAGTCGGGCTGGTTCGCTGTTCAGCCTCAGTCTGAAGGAATAAGTCATTTTAGGTTCCCCTCTCTTTAAGCTAATGCTGAAAGGGCTAAAGAGATTCACTCGCTTTGTTCAGCCTGAGTTTAAGGAGAAAAAAGCCTAAATTGTCCCCTTTAAGCAGAATGAATTTTTCCATGATTGTAAAAACTTCATTTTTGTATACTGGTGAATTGTTATGCACCAGTTTGTGCCTCTGTTTTCTTTATGAAGAGAAACATCAGGCACAAGGTAACAGGATGAAACGCACCCCCAGGATGTTCACTCTCAGACTCCATATAAAAGATTTCACACTGACGTGCGTTACGTTCAGGGCGCCTCGGCTCATTCTGTCAATGATGGTCAATGTTCGAGTGAGAAACTGAGAAAAAGTCTCAGCTTGAACCTTAAAGATGCTGATCTTTCAGGCTGGTATCACAGTGTGAATGTCTTTTCTGCACTTGTGTCTTTTTGGGAGGACACGCGTCGTGTAAATGTTCACGTGTTGATTTCACTGATTTATAAACTCTGCACTTCACATACACGTGAGCAGGACATTTGCTCACGTGAATAAAACCTTTTTGCCATTATTTATTTTGTATTTTGCTTTTTTTTGGCATATTTGTCTCACTTTGCAGATCATCAAACAAATTGTGATATTAGTCAAAAATAACCTGCGTAAATACAAAATGCAGGTTTTATATTTCATTTGAACAAAGCTATCCAAACCTGGACCGCTTGACTTTGCAAAACTGTTTCCAGCCACATTGGGGGGTTTCTAAGGACGCCAAACATCTCAGTCAGAAGTCCAGACTTTGACTGGATCATTTGAAAACCTTCATTTTGTTCCCACAGAGTGGACCTGCTCGTGAGAGCAGAGCTCATGGTCCCATCAGTTATGGCAGGTTGTCCTGAAGCAGCAAAGCAGAACTGTTGCACAATGTGTTCGTTTTACAGCAGATGGAAAAAGACTACAGAAGGGATGTTTTCTTGCACCTATGAGATGAGCCTGTGTGTCTTTGTCTCCAGTCTCTTTCTTATTGTGAAATCATGAACACTGACCTCAACTGAGGCCTGCAGTTCTTCTGATGTTGTTCTTCTGGGACCTCCTGCATGATTTCATGTGCTGTTGGAGCAATTTGAGAAGACAGCCCTGGAAGGTTGGCCATCATCCCTGTACAGTGCTTTCACTGTGGTTCAGTGGAGTCTCAAAGCCTCAGACGGCTGTGGGACCCTTCCCACACTCTTACAGTCTGCTTCAGCTTCTATCTACCTGATTTCTTTATTCAGCAGGTCTGACAGTAATCAGATGGGCGGGGTTATTACTTCTTCATGTCGGGCCCGCCAGGTTGGGACTGTTTTCTTCCCTTAAATGAAAAAAATTAAACCATTACATTTACTCTGGTTATTGTTGGCTAATATTACAATGATTAAGAACACAACAATAAAGGATTGCTGTTAGAGGTAAACCCAACTCGGGTCTCACAGCCTTTCTGTAATTCTTCATTCACTCTTGCTGCTGTCCCGTCACACTAGCCTCCACCCACTCCACCCTGTCTTCTTCATATCCCTGGTGCTTTAGAGGAGTCAGGCCCACACCTTGGAGTCTGCTTTGAAGAGCAAACGTAGATGAGTTTGAATAGTTAGGGTCAGTCATCTAAAGATGTGAGTCTCCAAGTCTTGCATATGTCAGCAGGACAGTATTAAACCACGTGCTGCATCTATTTTAACAGTATGGCTTCCTGGGCTTCCAGTTGGCTTAATGCAGTGCAGACCTTTGACCTTTGTCTCACAGCATGACAAAGATGAGACCCAGCACCGCTGATAATCCTGTATTAGACAAGAATGTTGCATTAAGTGCTTTGGGTGCTCAGAGTAAGAAAGTGCAAGAAAAGTGAATGCTTGTGGTATTTTTGACACTCATGGATCTCTGCAGGGACACACGGTCAGCGCAGAATTATATTGTGAGACTGGGAGGCACGTGAGCGAGCTCCTTCTGCACAGCGACCTCGACTGTGTCGTGGGAAAGAGCACATTAAGATTTTTGGCCATCACTCTCCCCACCTACACTATTCTCCATTTATACTCCTAAACAACTTCCCAGAAATGAAAATCAAGTCTAAGGATCAACATTATGATTCACTGGAGCTGATCCAGCACAAATGACAGGCACAAGCACAAGGGGACATCACTGAGCGGACTCAAAATAGCAGCCAAAATGTTGAGACGCCGCTGAGAAGATGATTTTGAACAGGAGCCGAGTTTAGATCAGGCAGCAGTTTGGAGTTTTAAGGCCAGTTTACAGAACTTTTCCTAAACACCTCGAATCCACTTTAGATTCCAGGAGACGGATGAGAGACGAAGTCCTGCAGACCGAAGGAATGATTGAAAATATTCCAAAGGCTCCGTAGAGTATCCATCCAACACGGTTGTGAACATACAGTCGTTAACCGCTGCTGTTTCTGAGGACAGCGGCTGGTGTTTTAGTCCTGTTGTCCACTCGTTCTCACCTTTATTCTCACGCAGCTGCCCAGCAACACTGCACAGCATTATGGGCCATGTGAGAACAGACGACTGCATTATCAAAAGGACAAAGAAACAAACTGGGTTTCAGGATTTGATGTAAAAGTTATGTTGTGACATATGAAAGGTGACCAGACACTGTGTGGTGGGACCATAGGAGAACCAGAGAGCACCCAGAGGACGCTGCGAGGGGCGGATTGGCCCCCGCGGGGCCCGGGCCTCGGGACGGATGGATGGGGGGATTGTGTTGACAAGGGGAAAAGACAAAGAGGAGGAGGAGGAGGAGAGGCAGCCACACATTCAGCAGGGAGGCTGAGAGCAGCGGCCAGAAACTCATCAAAGCGGTGGAAACATCTCCAACAGCCCAGTAACAGCAGGACCCATGCACGTGTGTGTGTGTGTGAGT
>NW_005187648.1:504512-510077 GCF_000239375.1 Pundamilia nyererei | reverse complement strand
TGTGTGTGTGTGTGTGTGAGTGAGCTTGGAAAAGTCGGCAGTGCTTCTGGGTGATGGATGGGAACATTGAGGGAGGCTTCGTTCAACCATTGTTCATTAGTAAACTACACAACTGTCCTGCCTAATTGCTCAGCCATAATGTCAGACTGAGATGAGTGATTACAAGCAACACTGACCTATTCTTTATGTCAGTGCTCAGGAAAACTTCACCTTCTCCTCCCTCAGAGGGACAAAGAGGAGGAAACACACTGTGAGCGTATCTGTTTGTATGCACAGTCATCAAAACTCCTTTTACTGCCCCAAAGCTAAATGAACTCTTCAATCTGTTGCTGTGCTAATCTTCAATCAATCTTCCTGTTTTCAGTCAGGCTTAATGACAGCAGTGTGTATGATTTATAAAAGTCCTTCCAAGGTTGAACACACACACGGCTGATGCTAACAGAGATGAGGCTTTAGGAGAACAGTGACCTGTCAGGTGAGAGAGGATGCTGTGGCTCAACGACGAGCCACAAGCACGTGGTGACCAGTCGTGTTTCACATGATAGAAATGACAGAGAAAAGATGGTCACCTCTTTACTCGGGTCATACAAAGATCCGAGGAGCAGTTAACAGTGTTTAGTACATCAGAGCGTTATATTCAGAGTAGACTCCCTTATGCATGTGTGTGATTTTCATGCCTTGCCCTCACTCCTTCCTAACTATGATAGAGTAGGCCTGGTCGTGCCATGGACGCTGCCCTACTCCCACTGCCCAGGCATCTGCCTCCTCTGCCTCTGCCATCAGGACTGGATCAGGTTCAGATCTCCCAGGCTTCAGGGAGGCGTGAGTAGATGGTAGTGGGGGTGGGGGTAAAGTAAGGAAACTTCAGTTGGGGCTCAAAACCACTCCTCAGGCCACTTTGGCTTGACTTGGATCCAGCTGGGAGAGCGCCATGCCCATGTGGGCTATGATGGAGGTCACAGAGGAGGAGATGACGGTTGAAGACGAGGAAGTGAAAAATCAGGGGAAATGTGGGGTGGGGGAGGGGTAGCTGATGCTCATGGCTCCATGCTGCTTGTCAGTCTCCCTCAACACACAGAAAAATTTCACACACCTCCCACTCTGGCTCTGGGGGCAGCAGAGTGTCAGCTGGGCGGATGTGTGGGTATATGTGCAGGTACACAGAGTGTGAATCTCAGGTCCTGTGGAGACAGGCAGAGAGCTCCCCTGCTAAATCCACTCGTCTGATCTCATCTGTCAGTCACGGGGTCCTGTAATGTGTTGGTGGAGAGAAGGAGGTATCAGCTCAAGCCTTGGGGTATTTTTTGAACTTTCCACTTGAAAAACATTGTTATATGCAGTCTGCAGCTCCACCGAACTACACAAGCTTCCGGACAAGAAATATACATTTACTAAATGTCTGCGTTTTACATGTTTATTTCCATCTAAATAAAGCTGTAAGTTGTAGAGGGGCAAACAGTGTTACAGTAGAATTTATTGCACATGCCTCAGAGTGAACAAATCGGATTTATTTTGGGGATTTGATCCATTAAACAACTGTTGTTTCAACATCTGATGAAGACCGTGAATTGTGGTTCAACAATATGAGTAAAAACAAAAGTTGTGCGGATTAGCTGCAGTTTTAATAAGAGATGAAGGGAAACAGGTGTTATTCAGAGCATCGTGAGCTAACGCTCTGATCTTTAGCACTGCATCACACTGAAACATGCGCCACACTATCCCGCTTAAAGAAAAGGCTTCGACCCATACAGTTTACATCATCAGACCAGTGACCACGTGCTCCACAATGAATCATGAGATCAACTATTTTATAGCTTTTTCCCACCCATGCTGGTTGGAGCTGATGGATGGCCCTCTCTGAGTCCTGCCAAAGGTCCCTTCCTGTTAGCAGGGAGTTCTTCCTCCCCACTTTCACCACGGGGTTGCTAATAGCTCTGACCTGATTGTTGAGGTTTTCTCTCCCATCCATGCATCCATGCATCCATGCATCCATGCATCCATGCATCCATGCATCCATGCATCCATGCATCCATGCTTGTCACCAGTCTATTAATGTTTAATAATTAAAATTAATCTAAATGAATGATCTGGTGACTGATGAAAACTGATCAAAGTTATGAGAAGAAAATAGTTACAGCTCAGTAGGACCTGGACTACATTTGGAGACCAGATGTTATGAGTGTGGTTTGTTCTAAATATGTTCGCTAACTGTTCATCCATGTAGCTTTAACTGAGCTGTGAAGTTTCTACATGTATGATAGCACTGGCTCTGTACAAAGAACGGGATCATCATATCATATGACAAAATAACAAAAACAGGATTGGTACATACCAGCCCTGAAATCACCCAATAACATTTTCTTGTAGCTGATTGGTTATAGTTTATATACTATATATGTCTGTGGAGGTTCTCAGTCATCCAGGTCATCGTAGTGTAAGGAGCTTGGAAAGAAAAGCGTCTGGACTTCTTTAAGGTTCCTTGAAGATGTTTCACCTCAGCGAAGCTTCTTCAGTTCTCAGAGCGACTGGTGGAGAGTCGCTCTGAGAGCTGTGGCAGTGTCCCCCCAAGAGGGTCCTGGACCCCCTATTGACCCTCTACATAATCACACGAGCCAAGGTGTGAAAATGGGTGGAGGTCACAATCAGTCCCTGCTGTGAGACCTAGCCCCACCCTATCACGTGACTTACTGAGGTCAGAAGGCCCAGGATGTGAGTGGGCGTTAAGGTGACTGGGAAGGATCTGAAAGGCTACATCCACACTAGCCCGGATAAGTCTGAAAACGGCGTATACGTCTGAAAACGCTCGGCGTCCACACTATCGTTTTCTTTTAGAGAGTTGTTCATCCTCACTGGAACGGCAGAAAACGCTTACGCTCCGGTCCTGCGCATGCGTGAAACGCAAGACGATTCAAACTGCCTTGTTTGTGTCTGCCGTTTTTCAAAAGTCGAGGAAAAGCACCGAGTTTTTTTAAATGGACTAACAATGAGGTGGAGTTGTTGCTGCAAGTAACACAAAAGTACAAAGTTGCAAAAGCGAGTGAGAATGAAAGAATTTGAAGAAAAGCTCGTACAGACTGATATTAATCTTTAATAGGGCTCAAAACTGAGAGCAAAGAAAACAACCCGAGTGACCCAGTCAGCTGGTGGGTAACAGGCAGCTCTGAAAACGTTAGAGCACTTATGCAAATATGTGATGTCTTGATGAATCGAGCAGGTATTTGAAGTTTACACAGAAACATCCTCACATGAAAATATCTTTAAAGTTGATTTTGTGACCCAGACAGAGTAATATTTCAAACTCCGCCCCTCTGTGTTCCTCCGCCACTGCCTCGCTTGAGTTTTGGACGAAATGCATTCTGGGATATTGCGTTTCATCATTTCGAGCTGATTGGAGACCAGAACAGCCACAAAACTGTGTCACAAACATAACGGTGTAGAGAAAGAGTTGAGCGCACACTGGCAGAAATGTTGAGAGAGCGAGCAACACATTGCGAGCGAGCGCAAGTGCAAAACCTGATGGAGAGGGGCTGCTGTTGTGTGTGTGGATGATAGCAAACACGGAAATACAGTTTTTGCACGCAGGAAGGACTTTTGTTCACTCAAATTCAGCTTTTCTTCGCTCATTTCTCCTCAAAATGCAACACCTTTTTGCAACATTTGCATGCTTTTGTTTTCAGAGTTAAACTTCCTGTTCACATCTGACCTGTCCGTCCACCATCCCCGTGCTCCTGCACTTTGTAAAAGCAGCCTGACAGACACCTCTGTTTGTGCTCCAGCTGTATGCGCACTGCTCAGCCTTCACATCGCACTGCTGTGCTTCCCAGCTGATTAATGCACATGCTCTGTCAGAGTAATAACACTACATCCTTACACAAACATGGACACACAAACCTTCTCTAAGGACTGTCCCACAATGCATCACTGTGAACATTAAGTGATGATGGAACACATGCAAACAGGGATTTGCGGCACATGCAGCATCCTAGTGTGAAGCGCAGGGAGGGGGTGATGGTGGAGGAGTTCAGAAGTTTGGGGTGGAGGTGTGAGGGACGGGGAGATGGGGGCGGGGGGACATTTCTCTTCATTTCTAGGTGATTCACATTTGAAGTGGGCTTGCAAAATTGCTTTATGGAAAGTGGCGAGCAGCTCAGCGGGAACATTAGGCTGGAAGCAGCGGGGAGGCCAGCGTTTCATTAGGGAGCTGTATTCTGCCTTTATTACCCGGATTTGGAGTTTTATGGTTATCATTATTTGCAATGGAATTATTATTCGCATACTATATCCGCTAGTCAGCTGTTTAGATTGGGGACAGTGGGACACATTGTCTCTGAGTGAATCCGTGCATTGTGCCTGAGGTGGTCTGTACAAGGTCGGCCATTGTGGCTCCTCTGAGCGTGCGGTTAGCCTTAGTCCTGCTCTCGGTTCATCTGTTGGTCTCGTCAGTTTCAGGCTTTTCTGCTGTGAGGCTGAAGTGATCAGCATTGGCAAGGCACCGCTGGGCAATGTCAGATCGAAGCCTTGTCTCCGTCTCCTTCAGGAACTCGTCCTGGACACACACACAAGCACAAAATCGTTACTTTGTCAGTAGCAACATTAGACATTAAACATCAGCTCATCAGTGTTGAGACAATGTAAGACAGTGGCTCCCAAACTTTTTTTGCTGGGCCCCCCTTTGTTTTACAAGAAAAATGTTCGCGCCCCCCGCGTGCACGCGCGCACACACAACCACATCCTCCAACCACACACGCCCATATTTTGCTCCATTGCGGTTTCTTTCACACCTCAAACATTTAGTAAACAATTAAGCAAATACAAGTAATCTGCAGGTAGTAATAAAATAAACTACTAACTCTTTTACGCTACGTCCGCACCTACACGGGTATTTTTGAAAATGCAGCTGTTTCGTCCACACGGAAACGGCGTTTGGATTCACTGAAAACGGAGATTTTTTAAACTCCTTTTTTGCGTTTACGTGTGGACGAGGAATACTGTGCAAAATGGGTTTAAAACCATAAACAGCTGTGGGATCCTGTTTGTCCGTGATATGAACAGCCCAGCGCTGCTCCCGACGCAGGGAAACCAATCCTGCAGGGAGACCTACCTCGGCACCTGTGCAGGTGAAGCCAAAGGGAAGATTTGCTTCATCATATTTTCTCGTCTTTGGCTTAGAATGAAGTTGGTTTGGAAACATATTCAGCGATGCTTCATCTCCTGCTTTGCATTTCTGTGGGCGCCCCGTGCTAGCAGTGTCCAAGCGTTTTGTTTTTTCTCCCCCCCCTTTTCATACCGCGCCCCCCTGCAATGGCTCTGCGCCCCCCTGGGGGCCCCACACTTTGGTCTGATGTAAGCAATGCCTCAAAAATCACTAGATTGTCCTCAGTCACGGTTTCCTTCCACATATAGCTTTGCAAAAATGACATAAAAACCACTTGTAGCAACAAAAACATAATATTCCATCATTCCGATCAGCTGTTCGTAACACTTCCTACGTTGGAATAGACGTCAGCGTGAACTATCGCATGTCCGCCATGACCTGCCCGAATCCAGAAGTGACGTCATTTTTGC
>NW_005187648.1:502347-503977 GCF_000239375.1 Pundamilia nyererei | reverse complement strand
GGACTTGGTTCTATGGTAGGTCTTAAAGGGTTAAACGATTTAATATGAAGGTAACATGAGCGGAAAGACAAACATGCTGAGGGACTGGCTGTTAGTTCAGTCAGAGTCACAAACATGTACACTCAGGTCTGCACTTTGATTCTGTTACATACGAACACAATGACAACAGAAGTGCTTACATATTTGAAATGTAAACAAACAGGAAATATCTGTGGCTGTTTCCTCGTTTGTTTTTCTACTACATGAACACTAAAGTGTCCAATGAGAGGACAGTGCCAGCAGCGGCCCTCAGCTCATTTACCTTTGACTCTCCTGATTGTGTTGTGTTTCTGATGTGAACATGATCCCAGACTTTGACACATGAATGATTTAAAAACTGCTGTGATTCATTTGAATGGGTTTCTTGTAGTCACAGAAATGAATAAATGTGTTCACATATATGTCAGTGCGTTTGTTTAGGAACATCGGTGTGTTCAAGTTTAAATCGGTGACAAAAGCAGAACAACAAACTATTTCATTCATTTTGTAGTAATGAACATGGCCACTGAAACCCTTTAATGTAAATGTATATATAAAACAGACCCTTAGAGTACTGTTAGTGTACTCTCAACAGAGGAAAAGTCAGCAGACGGTTCTTGATGAATTTGTGGCCTGAGTCAGTTAACCGTCCTCAGGAGGTCTTAGAGTACACTCCCATTAGGTGGACCCAAGCACCATTTCACTTTACTGGTGGACCAGTTTGGTTCTGAACCCTGACACAGTACACGTGGAGTGTGTGGGCACTGTTTCCAAGCAGAAGTCCAGTGCTTCCTCAGTGACAGCTGACCTCATCAAAATCTGTCCTCAGTGATTACCAAATCCATGTGGCATGTAAGAGGACAGATTATCACACAGCACTGTGCAGGCGTCTTGAACCACTGCTCATCTACTGTATTTACATTTTGCTTCTAAGGAATCCGACTTTCTTGCAATTTTATAAAATCAGACAGGACTGCCTGCTGACCCTGCCGCTAACAGCAGAAAGCTGTCAAAGTGGAGATGTTAAAGGAATATAATTAAAAATACAGACCATAAAATAAGCCTATATACTGGTGATGTATTACTTTCCCTAACAGTAGTTCTCACTACTCTGTCAACTGGAGTAATTCAGCAGTTGGGTTAAATTAAATATTCAAGTATAAATGTTTCCACCAAGTTCTCAGACTTGGTTCAACTGAACCGTGTTCCTCTTATAAAATACTAGATGATGATCTCACGCCTGTATCTCTCATGGACAGAGTCATGGTTTCAGTCACGAGACTGAAACTTTTCATGGAAAAACAAACCATTACAAATAAGTCTGAAAACTGCAAAAGCCAAGGTTGGCCTACAACTACCATTCATTAACGATGCTCATTAATTTTATGACTTTAGACTTGACTTGAAAAAATGTTCTAAGACTTGTGACTTGACTTGGACTTTTACACCAGTGACCTGGGACTTGAATTGGACATGAACCGGTTTACTTGAAAAGACTTGATATTTCATCCCAAATATAAAATTTTACACGCATATTATATAGAAAATGTGCACCATTAATTCACTTCATTTATTCAAACCACACTCCGTACGTATGTGTGCGTGAGCTGTA
>NW_005187648.1:485749-487008 GCF_000239375.1 Pundamilia nyererei | reverse complement strand
CGCTATAAAGTCACTTTACTATATTTTTCTGCTGCTCAGACTGCATGAGTGCTTCCAGCATCCCCTAAAGGACGGATGGATTCTGCACTGGTTCACAAACTGTTTATTGGGGAATTTCTTTGCTATGAACAAATTTTTTTACACATCTAAAAACAATTTTATTCAAACAGTTGGAAAAGAGTCTCCTCAAACACAACCCCAATGCTCAAACTGCCTCATTGTGGTCCTCTGGTCCTTTGCTAGATGTCACTTTATCCAGAAGAACAGCTTCAGTCTGCCTCTCTTTTATTTCATTTGACTGTTTTAAAATTTGGATGTACAAGGCTGTATTTATACTGTCTATAGAGTTTAATTATAACTGCTCTGTTTTGCACACATTCAGCAAAGCGCTCAAAGAGATGATTACAAGTTATTAAATAAAGCCCGAAGCTTCCAGCTGTGAGGGAACAGAACTTAAATTATTACATATTAAATACACGTTAAGAACTAAAAGTGCGTCAATAAAGTAGAAGAACACAGGATGCACAGTTTGTGTCTACAGCTGTTACTGAAAAACAACAATGGATGCTGAAAAAAGACGAGACAGGCAGCAAGATGGCAGCAGAACACAGGAGGTGCATCGTTCATAATGAGACAGAAAAGTGCACCGTAGTGAGTTTCTTAAATCACTTCAATCATAGATGTGCATTTAAGTGACACTGAAAGCATCCAAATCATTTCCCTGTTTCTAAGCTTGTTAAAGGGAAACACAGTGAAATGTCAGCTGTGCTGGGCCTCGTGGCTGCAGCGCTGACCTGAGCTCTGATTCCACTGTAACAGTGTTTCCTCTCTCGCTGCTATCACACCATTATTTCAGAAGCTTGCACGCTGGCTGCCAGGAACGAGCGTTTAAAGCTCTCTGAGGTGCAGGCGGCTTAAACAAGCTCATCTGTCAGCTCTGTATTCAGGAGGACAAGCTCACAAATGCAGCTACTCACCCATTATTATTATTATTATTGTTATTATTATTGTTATTATTGTTATTATTGTTATTATTGTTATTATTATTATTATTATTATTGTTATTATTGTTATTATTGTTATTATTGTTATTATTATTATTATTAGGTAGGTCCGAGCCACAGTTCCAGTCTGGTTTGACTGGCCTGAAAGGACCCTGTACTGGGAGATGAGCAGGGTCACAAGACTCAGTGTGGTCAAACTCACAACACTGAATTACACACACACACACACACACACACACACACACACACACACAC
>NW_005187648.1:481710-485340 GCF_000239375.1 Pundamilia nyererei | reverse complement strand
GTGAGGAGACGGTGGGGAAGAAAACGGCTGATGAAAAAAAGGTTACTTTGGAAATTCTCTGATAATTGGTGCCTTAAAAGGAGCTCGTTTTTAACTATGTCACCATGACTGCTCGATGACAATTAATCTGTTTGCGGCTGCTTCCTTGGCATCTGTGCCAATTACTTTATATGCTAATATATGTAAATGACATCTCAGATGCCAGTCTCAAGTATTATGCGAGCGGCGTATTGTGCCTTTTTTTTTTTTTAATCGTATTGTTGAGGCTGATCAACAATACGACTTCTTTAAATTTGGAGGTGTGTTAGGTTCTGTATTTCCTCGTGAACCACACGTTCACCTCACGCGGGTGATACGTTTAGTTTGAAGACCATCGTCTCTGTGGGCTTTCTTCCTTTGAATCGTCTGTAGAGTTACACGTGGATCATTTGAAATAAACAGCAAAGGCGCTTTATCGGTTTTCATGTCATTTTTCATTTTCTGCTTAAAACACTGAATTTTCAAACCAAATTCAGACAAAACAAAGACACATGTAAATAAATGCATTTATTTATTTACTTAGTTATTATCCAGTAACACAAACTGACACCCACATTTTTGGAGCTAAGTGAATTTCATACTTTTGTACCGACTGACTGAACCCTGTGAGGTCTAATAATCAGACGATGCCACTGATATCGTTACGAAATACATTTTTGCTTTTGTCAGAAACCAGGTTAGGATTACTTGGCAACACTAACAGTGATCTAGATTTCAGAGTTCATAATATCTGTTCTTATCATTAGGATGACTCAACAGCACTCGATGCATCGAGACAACCTGCCAGGAGACACGTCTCTGATCAGGCCTCCATGCAGAGTGCAGACCAACTGCTTATTCTACACAGAGTGATTTATGCTGTGCAGACCTTTTGTGGTTGTATTTAGAAGTGAAACAGGAATTTGACTGATTTTTGATTTCCCCAAATTTCCTACAGACATTATGTGAAGGATCAATGATGTCTGTAGAAAATGTGGGGAAATGTGAGGAAACAGATCAGTGTGTCTAGAGTAAAGATAAACTGCACTATACTGTACACTATATTTGCGATTGAAAAATTCATGGATAAAAACCCAAAAACATTTGGATGAAGGAGCGAGCGCATACTGAGGCAGCTGTGGCTTATATGAGCAGGTGATCTAATAACCTCTGTGTGTTTTAGCTACAGGGTCTCACAATATTAGAAATGAAGCTGTGACCTTTCTAAAGACAATGTGTTTATTTTAATTAATTAATCAATCAATTAATTATTTTAACAGCCTACTTTACAGACTTTAATGTCACCGGGAGTTTTACATTTCACACAGGAAGTAAGAAATATTCATGATTTCTGATGAGTCTCTGTAACACGTTAACCCTTCGTTTGTGTAAAGGACAAAGTTACAGGTACGTTGATCACATTTACTGAGGAACCGTCTGATGCTGTGGCAGCTGCCGTGAACCAGTCTAACTGTATTCAGTTGATCGATATATAAACGACTTTGGTCTCCATTAAAAGCTCCCAGTGTACAAGAACACAAATAACTGCTACATGGTAACATTGTTTATATGCCAGATGAAAAGGCTTTACAACAGGAAGTTACAAACCCATTAAAAGTATTTTACAGCTACGTTGTAGCATTTAATAGAGTTATGGAGTGCTGTTCATCATTGTTTATGAACATGTTGTTGAACGCTCCTGTTCAGTGTGGGAAAGCTTAGAAATGTCAGGCAGTGCACACAAAGGATAAAAACAAATGTTCTGCAGAGATGAAGCTGTGACCTTTGACCTTTTCATGGGAGAAGTTATTCAAACTCTTCACCCGTTAAATGAAATGAAAACGTGCTCGTCATATATACAATAAGTCCAAACACTCTCCCGCTGCAGTCATACAGATGCCCGTGGGTGGATGTATGTACTGACACGTGCTTGGCTCGGTGGGACGGGTGGATCCAAATGTGAATATGTGGATACAGACAGCTACTATAAATCAGTCACATGGATCCCAGTGAGGCGCCAGGAATGAGAGAAATGATTTGCATTTACAGTGAGGTGTCTCACCGTGCATTCATGAGCATTAACTGTGAGCTGTGAATACATTACACGACCACCTCATTAAACAGAACCAGTGTATGTGAGCTGGGATTTGACTGAACATTCCCAGTGTGACCCGGTTGAAGCTTCGGGTCCATCGGCTGCTCTCTGCTGTGTCAGGAGGCTGTGACCAGTGGAGACGCTGTTACAGTAACCAGCCACAGACAGACAAACAGAGCTGCTCTCCATTGTCTCTTTGCTCTGCAGCCTTCCCTCACACCGACTGAAGATGTCACTGTTGTACACCAAATAGCTGCTCCCTGTTCTTCTCTGTCTGAGACGAGAAAACATGTTTCTGTGTTCATCAGTGAGATACAAAGCTATGTTGTCGTATTTAAGATGTTCGACTGTGAAGTTTTGACAAAGCGGGGGGTACGACAGACAAAAAAACAAAAGAAATCCATCAGAATTCATCCAGCTGGGTGATCTTTAAGAGAGAAACACATTCAAGTCAAAACAACTAAATTACATATTTGAATTTGATTGTTAAGTATATGGCGATAAACTGCATTAACTCGCCGCTTTCCACATTTCAAATTCATCACTTTTCCTTATTTTGTTATTTTGCCGGCAAAGAATTCCCACAGCGAATGAAAATAGAGGAGCAACGACTGCATCCCAGCGCAGAAGTGCTCATTAGGTCAATTATGAAAATGAAGACTGCTCTTTACGGGGCAGGAGGTGGTGCCACACACACGTGTCCGGCTTCACCCACGCTGGGCGTTTAGTGCATTTTCATTTTCATTTTTTTATGCTGGTAATTACAGCATCAATGTTATGATTTGATAATTATACTGAGATATTCAGAAAGACGACAAATAAAAGGAGAGTGAACGTGAAGCTTGAATAAAAGATAAAATCGTCTGTGATCCCGTACGCACAAACATCATTGCCGCTCTCGCTCGTGTGCATTTGCACAGACTGAATATCACATGTCATTTATTAACCGTTAGATTTGACATTTGAAACATTTGTTTTCTCTTTTCTTTGATTGCTGCGTTTGTGCTTTGTTCCACTTTTCCTCTTGATGATCTGTGAAAATTCAGAGAAGAGTAAATTCAGCCACACTGATAAATCAGGGCCAGATTATTAAAGATAACAGTCACGAAATTCAACGGGTAAAAATTCTAACGTGGCCACAAACCCAGTTGTGTCTACAGTGTCAGTGCTGCCAGATGTTACTGCTGTGTGGCCGTGAGGCTCGTCGATGTCACGTGTGGATGAAAAACACGCGTAAAATTTTGTATAAAAATGTAAACATTTTGTATAAAAAACTGAAATTGTGGACACATAAAAAAATTAACTAAAATGTCACCTCTACCTTAAAATGTTCAAACATGTGTCTGAAACGTGTCACAAATATAAGAATGATTTTTACATCAAAACGTCATCAGTTACTCAGATTACTGTTATTGTTGCAGCCGAGCGTCAGAGCTGACAAAGCCAAACACAGGTGCCAGTACTACTCACTCAGTGAGTGTTACAGTGTTACAATGTTACAATGTTACAGTGTTACA
>NW_005187648.1:475354-481513 GCF_000239375.1 Pundamilia nyererei | reverse complement strand
TGTTACATCTTTGTAGTAAAAATGAACAATATTCATGTGTCACAGTAACTACTGGACCTCGGGTCACTGCTTCAGCGTCCACTTTAACAACACTTCAACACTGACATGCATTAGTTCCAAAATGTGTCCTGAGATGTAGGAGAACACCTGCGTGGTACGAAGCAGGAAACAAATTCAAAATTAGAAGCTTCTTTGTTTTGGAATATCACAATCGGAGATTCAGGATTTAGAAACCCAAATTCTCAGACGCAGAAAGAAAGTCAGAAAGTGAATTAACAACAAAACATGTTGGATATAGTCACATATGTATGTGTTGTATTTGTTTTAAATGTTATATACCTATGTGGTATGTGACTTTTGTTGCCATGATGCCAGGTCTCTCTTGGAAATGAGATTTTTAATCTCAATGAGATTTTTTACCTGGATAAATATGTATTTATTTTTGATTGTTATTACTATGTTTATTATTTCATTGTATCTATTATTTTTATTGTATCTCTTATACTTGTGTTGTTCAGCACTTTGGTCAGCCTTGTGTGCTTTTAAAGAGCTGTAGAGATAAACTATGATGAGGATATTTACCTCTGGCCCGGTGCAAACAGGACTCACTTTAAATGTATTTCATTGAAACTCTGTTTAAAGCTTAACTCTACAGTGGTGTTCAGTTTGAGGCTTAACGTGCAGAAGGTTCAGCTAAATAAAAAAGTCACAACTGTTTTTATTGGGACACCATAAAAACACTGTTGTTACTTTATGTGAATAAATGAAATGTCTGTTAAAATGCTTTAATTCCAAGAAACATTTCCACGATTAACGCAGCACACGATGTGTCGGGAGTCTTACTCTAAAAGGGAATCAAAAGAAAACGAGATCAGAAGTAAGACCAGAACAATTTGGTTCATATAAAAATGTCTCTGAGGAACATTTGTTGGTGATTTTAGAGGGCTTCATTATTTAGCTGTGACTGTTTAGGTGTTAGCAGCATGCGCAGCCTTCCCTGGACTCACTCTGTTTGATTCTGAAACTTTCACATTTTAAATGTGTTCATTCTTAACTCGGTGACACACAGCAGCGACTCTCTGGTCTTTCGCTCCCATTGTCTTTGCAAAGGCACCTGAAGGCAGACGTGATGTCACACATGTTGGAAGCAGCTTGGCGTTTTTTCAGCTGTGTGCGGTGGCGAGACACGTGTACAGTTGTGGCAGTGCCATTTAAACGACACTGTGTCACTTACATACAGATCTCTGCTTCGGGTCTGGACTTCCTGTCTTGCTGCACCAGTGCGGATAGAGAGAGGAGTACTGGTGTGAATGGTACGGAGCTGTGTCAGCGTCACTGTCTGCACACATCGTGCCCAGTGCAGTGACTATAATGGGCCCATTAAATTGCCCCACCTACTAGTATGTCCATCTCCCTCCCCTTTGCTTCCCCCCGCGCTCTCTCCATCCTACCCTGTATTTATCAGGCTGTGTGACTTTCTAATCCCTCTCTTTAGCAGCCGTGTGTGAAAGCTAACACTCCTCCGTGTGATTATGGAGAGCCCTGGGCTGCTGATTATCTGAAGAGACCACCACAGAGACCCCCGGCCATGCTCTCCTAAGCCACTGATGCTTTAACGCTTTTTAATTGATCTTCACACTTTTACAAGCCCCCCCCCAAAAAAAAAGAAAAAGAAAATAAGCGCAGGTAGAACTGGCTGTTTCGGCTGTGAGAGGCTGCAGCTTTTACTTTTATTTTCTAATTGGATGTAGTTGATTTGACGTTTTTCTTGATGCTGTTTTATGCTGCAGCGTTCATGATGCAGCCATCAGAAGCTCACAGATGATGGTCACTTCAGCTTTAACTGTCTGACACAGATAATCAGACAGTGACTGTAACAGAGGGGACACCGCGGCCTCCACCCTCTGCTCAGCACCTGATGCTCCCTACAGTGGGAACACCACACATTACTGTGGTACTGAGACATGTTGAACAGTGATTGGGGTAAGCTAGCCCAGGAGCAGTCAGGTACAATTGTAAAGCGATAAAGTGGAAACATTTCCTCACTAACTCACTGTACTAGTGACAGATCCACTGGTCCTTATGTGCTACAGCACTTTTGTACTGGTTTTCCTTTACATTTAAGTGCCTCCATACACGTGTGGTCAGTGTCATAATAACGCGTCAGCGCGCTTCGTGACGTGGCTAATATGCGACACGAACGCTACACACATGTAAGGCTTTGTTGTGTGGCTCTGAGAGCTTCCTAAATACCACACTCACACTCTGATGGGACCATGAGGGCAGTGTGGGGTTCAGCAACTTGCTCAAGGACACTTTGACGTTGACAGAGGAACTGGGGACAAACCGCTGATCGTCCCACTGCTGAAGAGGCTGTACCGCTGCTCAGTTTCAGCTGAGACGATAGAAAGTCGACAGTGTCTATCTAAAGGAGTTAAAAATAATAAACAGCGTCTGCAGGTAAGCCTACGTGAGATCATTAACATTTTATTTAACCTTTTAAAAAACAATTTTAATGAATTATACTTACATTACATACATTTCCCAGTAAATGTGCTTCTTAATGTACAATGGTGTCACACAACAAAAACTGATATTATGACCAGATCCTGGTTATTGTTTTGCAGAAACTGAGCAGATCTAACCAACTGCAAACTAATAACACAGGAGTAAAACATTACACTTTAGGTGCTAAGAGGTTGACCTAATTTAACCGAGTGGGCTCTGGTGGAGCTAAAAGTTATGAACGACTCGTTTTCTGCTATCGGGGAGAATTCACAGTGTCATTAAATCTCCAACCGTCACACTCCCACCACACTTACTGTCAGGATGTTTCTTTTTATGAAGACTAAAAACTTCCTAAATGTTTTGAGCACACGTGAGACGTGTTCTTTGTGTTCTGGTCAGCAATGAGTCTCATTGTTGAATCATGAACATTCATCTTAAGCAAGGTGACGCCTGCAGTTCATCACACGTCCACAGCCATCCACGCACTCTCATTTTGGTCTGCACGCTTCATTAATGGAGTTGTTTTAAGTCACTGGTTCTCCTGTAACCTAAAGATAAACGTCCAGTGTAACACAGCAACAATGCTAGTATTTAGTAATTACTATGATATCGACACATTTACATATATATCATTTTCAGCCATCAGCAGTTTTACCTGCTTGTTTGGACACAGAGCATCTCATAAAGCAGTGCTGGCATTAAATGGATGCAGTCGCATTTCATAAGCTTTATGAAAGTTACTAAAATGTCTTCTATTTATTAATCATATTTAAATTTATAGTAGAGACTAAAGTAATACATGCAGCACATAAGAAATAATGACACACCACTCAGCACTCACTGTGTCCTTAAGGGCACAGCATCGCTCGTTCGCTCCTCGTCTGGCACTCAGATCCTTTTATTCCTGTCCTGACGTCTTTTCTGTTTGTCTTCTAGACTTTTCCAGACAAACGATAATTTATGTCTTGGTAAGCAGCTACAGGTAAAAGATAAATAAATAAATAAATGTGTATTTCAACCCATTTTAATGTAACAGATGGATCTATGGCGACGCCATCGTCATAAAGCTTTCCATGAAACGTGTTGGTCACAATGAACACAAAAGTTCGATATCATAACGCCTGAAAGGACAAATCTTTTACTGCACAACATTCAGTCCCGTGCTTCTGCAGTTTCATCTGTTAACCCCTCATAACCTCAGTGTTCAACTTTTTTTAGCGCCATATCAAAACAACTGTCACTTCACTTTATACTGTTTTTGTTTATTTGTTTATTTATAAGGAAGCCCAGTAGCTTCCACAACAGTGGTTGCTAGACTTCCTGGGGCCCAAACCATCAAATACCATCGAATAACATGTTACACAATGAAGTGGATACAAAATATCCACATCATTTGTCTCTTACATCCACAATAAGGTTTTACAACTCTGAAAATATAAGCATGTGAATATAACAAATATATAAAAAACACTCAGGGTAAAAATGCTACAATATTAGAAAGAAACCCAACAATCAGACAGTGTTCGGTGATGAGGGGAAGGAAAAACTCCCATTTAACAGGAAGAAGCCACCAACAGAGCCAGGATCAGGGAGGGGCGGAGCCATCTGCTGGAAGGCCAGTGGAGGGTGAGGGAAAGAGAAGTGAGCTCCGGGAGCTTGGACATAAGACAAAAGTCCTTTTGTATACTTTTAAAATGTTAAATAACTTGGGGCACAGTTACCTAACAGACCTTCTCAACGTGCACGGAGAGCGCTCAGATCCTCTCACCAGCTGCTCTTAGTGCAAAGGCCCTGACGAAAGACTAGAGGCGACCGAGCACCTAAACTCTGGAAAAGTCTTCTTATCAATGTCTGCATTTAAAGCACGTGAAGGTCAAACTCCTCTCCATCACCTTTACTGCTGTTGTTTCTAATCAGGTGAGACAGGTGACTTTTTAAGCCGTCAGTAATATCTGTTAATGAAGACAGATTAATCATTTCAATCTGAAGCATTAATTAATGTCAGGACTTCAGTCGGATTCCAGCTTCTCTAATTTCAAACTTGCTTTCGAGCTGCATCCAGACACAGTGAGGATTTAACACAGTTACCAAAAAAACAGAGCTCTGAGGGTGTACGCAGAGTGAACGTAGTTACAGAAATACATCTACTCTAATGACATGCATCCCCACTGCGGTGCTGTCCATTACTGTCAATAAAAAGATTTTTAAGAAATGATCAGACAGGAGATTTTGGGCAATTCTGCTAAATGTTCAGTTTGTCTGCCACAGATCCTGAGTGTGCCCGAGACTATGTCATGGTTTCAAAAAAGGAAGAATAAATAAATGTAATAATTCAACCAAAATATATGAATATGTTATTATTATTATAATAACTCAAAGTGTAGTGACATAAAACTGTTGCAGTTATTTCATGGTTACAGTCACATCATCAGTGCTGTCACATAATGAGTGCACAGGTGGTGGGTCAGCCACGCTATGATGCTGCTGCACAAACACTGAGGTGGTGTCCAGGTCCACAAACCCAACACGTTGTGTTGCCGTGTTTTACTCAGTTTTATCTATGCACAATGTTCCATATCTGCACAAATCAGTCGTTCTTATTTTTCCACTGTAACTAAGTGGAGACAGCCAAACACATCTTTACAAGAGGAAAATGTTTCCAAGCCTGAATATTCTCAAAGGTGCAAGTGTCTGTAAGGAGCTTTGCTTCGCATTCAAGTAAACTAGTGAAGTGTTCAGTCAACGATTTTTTCTGGATGCTGAACTGATGGACCCCCGATAAGGTGAACTAGGGGACAACTGCAATGAAGCCTAAAGTACAAACCCTGACTTTGGCGAGCCTCCTCTCAGTGCTTTAATAAGATGCGTAGCATCACAGGGAATGCCAGGACTGTGGTGTCGGGTGCCAGCATCGCCCACAACCACAGAAGTGTGTTTGAGGGTTTCTCTGACCTCTCCCACTGAGAGAGGGACTGCTTTAATAAGGCTGCCTTATCTTTATTCACCATGCAACCTCCCTTCAAACACACATGCACGCACACACACACAAGCTGTGGAGTGGGCACTTGCACCCAGCGTCATGGCCGTGGCATGACCACAGCTCTATTAGTGGTCTCCAGGACAGCAGCTGATCCTCTCTCAGGGTCCCTGTCACACTGATGTCTTCATCACTAAGCTGAGCAGACAGACCAGACCTGCCAGCCAGTGGAGGTGACAACAAATCCAATTACCTACCCTCCATGGTGTCTGGACCAGACTTGGGTGGAGGTAAGGCTGGGGGCTGGGTGGAGTGTGGCAGAGTGACAGTGGGACAGTGGAGCAGGTTGCTAAGCTATAGAGGAAGAAGGACATGAAAGACAGGGTGCTAGCACAAGCAGTGACACCGAACTGGCAAACAGGCCTGTGGTCGTGGTTTCAGTGTCGCCGTGGAGGCGGGACTTTATTTCTGAGCCACAGAGCTGTAATCTCAGCGTTTATGACTGTTACGATCTGAACGATAAGACTTGTGCATGAAGTGTTTAGTGTCAGTGTGTATGAATGGATCAGTCTGTTGTTCACACGCCTCTGTGCACAGTCAGGTCTGTCTCGTGTGTTTTCAGCACCAGGCCACATGTTGACAGGTGAGTGTTGCCAGCAGTAGTTATGGTTATT
>NW_005187648.1:473262-474241 GCF_000239375.1 Pundamilia nyererei | reverse complement strand
ACTTCTAAATTCAAATTGCTCTTGGTCTTACAAACTGTGGAGACACTGTGTCTAACCAAATATGTACTTTAGATGGCGTTACTCCAGTAACACTGTGAGTCATTTCCGATGTATCCTTCGGCTGCAAAGACAGAGGAGAGTGAAGCTTTCACGTAGGATTCATTTGCACAGTATCCCTAAAATTGGAAACATCGTGTCTCAAAGTGAGGCTTAAAATTAAATTAAATTAAATGTATTACTTCTAGGCTGGACCACTGCAGTTCATTATTATCTGTTTGGTCTAAAAGCTCCCTGAAAAGCCTTCAGTTAAACCAGAATGCTTCAGCGACGGCTCTGACAGGAACGAGTAAAAATACAGAAAGCGAAGACGACGCTTCTCCCACATTAGCTTTTCTTCACTGGCTTTATGTTAGATTCAGAAATGACTGTAAAATCTTGACTGACAAAATCTTGAATAATCAGGTCATAGTACTTCAGTAGAGAAGCTAACCGAGCGTTGCACTTTCAGACTGCAGGTCGACTTACTGCTCACTTGTACTTCCCAGAGTTTCAAAAGTAGAATGGGAGGTGGAGCCTTTGGGCCCTCTGGTGTGGAAACTCTGTTATTGCTCCCAGTTTGGGTTTAGAAGACAGACACTCTCTGCTTCTAAGATTTAGTTTAAAGCTGGACTTTTGAATAAAGCATATAGTTAGAGCTGGGTCAGGTGACCTCGACCCATCCTGAAGTTATGCTACGATAGATTCAAGCTGCTCGGGGTTCCCATGATGCACCGAGTGCTACTTCTTCAATCATCTCTTCATTCCACTACTGTACTTAATCATTAGCATGATTAAACTCTGGCTCTCTCCCATGGTGTGTCATATATTACTTATAGGCAGTGTTGGTCAAGTTACTTGAAAAAAGTAATCAGTAACTAATTACTGATTACTTCCCCCAAAAAGTAATCGCGTTACTTTACTGATTACTTATTTTTTCAAG
>NW_005187648.1:470683-471861 GCF_000239375.1 Pundamilia nyererei | reverse complement strand
CACACACGCTCAGAGGGGCTAATTAAGGCTTTAATATGCAAATGAGAGCCGCAGTAAATTACACAGCTGGCAAATATGCCTGTTTTTGCCTGAAAATACATCATGAGTGCAGCAAGGAGTGTGTTGTTGCAGTTGTTGTTGTGTTTGCAGAGAGACTGGGGATTACCCCCTCTACCCCTCAGCAACCCCCCCTCGTCTGCTGGAGAGACTCATCCAGCTTTGTCCCTTTCAGAGGTATCATGAGAGAAATGTCGGCTGCTGCATGTTAGTGAGGACAAAACTGGAGTTTAAACACGCTGAAATGAAACCAGCCAGCATTCACATATACGATATGATTACCTGCTAATGACCAAACATTCATTTCACACATATATAAGTGCTGAACAAATCCAGCGGCCCTACATGAACAATATTGGTTTTTACCAACAATCTTCTGAAAAGAATTATTATTATTTCTTATTTCTGTGCTCTTTAATGACAATTACATTTTTAATGTAAATATATAATTGTAGTTGTTAGCCATAAATGTTCATTATGGTCATTATTTTAGCCAAATGACAGAAAAACGAGTTTTAGTCGTTACATTTATTTTTTCTCACAGTTGCCTGAAAAATAACAAAATAACTTTGAGGTTTAAACAAGTTTTGACAGATTTGTATAATATTGGTGCGTTGCTGTTTTGACAGTGGGTCTAAGATAAGATAAGGACAATAAAGACACTCACAGTTTTGTTCCGTGTGTTCGTACAGGTACCAGGCTGATCTGGGAGCAGTGAACCCTGCTCCCTCCAGCTACTCTAAGCCATTCCTCGCTGCCCTGTGAGGCATTGCTGGGAGGCTTGTTCTGCCTGGTTGCTGTTGTCTGCCTACGCACTTTATTCCCCAGAGCAGCAGTGTCATCATGATGTGAGCTCAAACCTGAGTGCTGACTACATGCATGGTCAGGCTGTCCCGTCACCTAGCTTCCCTCCTGGGACTGACCGTGACAGGAAGGGGCCCAAACACATACCCAGAGACCTTTTTGTCTCACGCTCTTCTCCAAATAAGAATCCACGCTCCTTCAGATGATGCCCCCCTGTGCAGTTCATTTCTCACAGCAGTCTCTGCACAGATCCTAGCAGGCACAAGCATCTTTTCTCAGATGTCACTCTCGTCGCTCTCACATTCACAGCAAAGTGA
>NW_005187648.1:467918-469416 GCF_000239375.1 Pundamilia nyererei | reverse complement strand
ACAGGCCACTGATCAAATGGAGCAGTGTGGCAACAGACATGAAAAATCAGACTCTTGTAAACAAAGACAAGAGGCCCCAGATTTCCTCCCCTCTCTCTCTCTCGCCTTTTAAATATGCGCATCTTCAATCACCCCCCACATCGCCATAAAACCACACACATACAAGAGACACATGTATGAACACACAGTCCATATCAGTGACTGTGACAAATACACGGTGCTGCCACAGCCCCCTCTGTCACTCGCTCACGTTCATGCCCACACTTATTTTCCTTTAGAAGAATGAAATTTTCACATATTCCTCGGCGACCCGGGGAATGTGACTGAGCGAGAACACTTGATCTGGCCGCCCGCTGTTTTCTGATGGAAAGATTTGCTTTTTAATACAATCGTCACTCCTCCCACCTGGATATGCCAAGCCAAGACAAATCCCAGCTGTGTGGCTCTAAAAACCACAGAACAGAGCTTAAAAATTCCCTTATTACAATTCCCCCAAAATGTCCCGCCACACTAACGCCGAGCGATGGTGGAAATGCTAATCACATCTCTCGGCAGCTTAGAGGAGCATGGAAATAGATCCGGCAGCGTGCAGGTTCGGGTGCAAAGAAAGAGAGAAAAAAAGATGAAGAAATCCCAGATTTAATGACACACATTCACAGAAACGTCGTGGCTCTTCTCCAGAATCTGGCACATCCTGCCGGTTGACTTTAGCCAGAGGACACAGTTAATAAACATCAGACTAAACTGTGTAAACAACAAACAACCCCACCAAAGCAACAAACAAACAATGCAAACAAAAATAAAACATCTCTGGAAGCCGTGCACGGATCGCCTTCAGAGTTCGTTTTAAAGTAAGCGTTGCTTTCCTCAGAGATTTTAATTAATGCTTTAATATGCAAATAAGTTAGCAGAGATAAAATCATGACAAACAGATGGCAAGTGTGGGTAATTATTTTGTGAATCCAGCAGGGGCGTGTATTAAAGTTATGGCATCGTTTTCCTCAGGCCTCTGAAACCAGGGAAGGTGAAGAGAGCGGCGCGCACACCCACACCCACACGAAAACAAAAGTCACACATGAACCGAGACATAAATGAGAGACTTGTGGCTCAGAGAGACAAATCTGTAACCGCAGCCTGAGTGGGACAAACAGACATGGAGCCTTTCATTCTAGATCAACAGCACTCCTGTTTATCAGGGTTCACTGCACCCCACTGAAGCCCTGCCCCATAACCTGATGAGCTACATGTCACACAGGCATATATGCTGGCTACGTTACAGGCTTTACATCACGGGTGTCAAATATGAGGCCCAGGGGCTAGAATTGGCTGGGCCAAGACTCCAATTTGGACCACTGGACAGTTAAGGGTTGCATAGATTTTACAGTTCTTCTACCGACACCATACACTTCCACTCACACTAGAGCCAAGTTATTAGCCAAGTACTGTATAGCCCAGGGGTCTGCAACCTTTAACACCAAAGAGCCATTTGGACCCAGTT
>NW_005187648.1:464326-467020 GCF_000239375.1 Pundamilia nyererei | reverse complement strand
TGCATTTAACCCATTCACTCAGTGAAGCAGTGGGCAGCCATTGGGCGCCCGGGGAGCAGTGTGTAGGGACGGTACCTTGCTCAGGGGTACCTCAGGGTAGCTGTTCAGGGGAATCGAACCCCCGACCTTCCGATCATGGGGCCACCACTCTACCTACTGAGCTATCCCTGCCCCGGACTAAAGAGCCGCATGCGGCTCCGGAGCCGCGGGTTGCCGACCCCTGGTATAGTCAAACCTCTGAAATGGGCGAGGTGGCTTCACCATGAGTAAAACTGAACAGATGATGTTGGATTTTAAAAATCTTTTTCAGGTGTAACAAAAACTGAAATGAAGCAAACAACCAAATGTCTGAATACATACTGTAATAGTACAAAGCTGTCAAGACTAAATTCAAGTTCAGTTCTGTTGAGTCTGAAAGTTTAGATCATATTTTGCCATCATTTTGCTAATGTAAACACGAGTAATCAGTATCTAACACCAAGCACTCACACAGAGAAGATGCAGTTCAAGTTGCACCTACCTGCTCCTGTTGGGGTATGTGGTCCACATGTAGACTACAAAGAGAACGGTTGATTTTCAAGGCCAGACTCAGGGCCATCAGGCCTCCCACTTTCACCTCATTGTGACGGAGGTCCAGCCTCTGAATCTGAAGACTCTCAGCAAGGAACTCAGCAAGCGCCACAGCACCTCCACCACAAAAAATGGGATATCAGGAAGATACAAGATGCAAACCCAAAATAATCCCTCTGTAAAGATAACATTACTTTATCTTATATTATTTTTAATTCAGTTTTTAAATATATATTGATGTAGAGAAAAACCCTCAGGAAGGTTGGGGGTGAAGGGGAAGAAGACATGATGTTAGAGCAGACTTAAACAGGAAACCTGAGCATCAGTATGATGGGATATATCAGTGTTAATCTGATAATTCACTGGAGCAGGGGTGTCCAACTCAAGGCCTCCAGGTTTCAGATCTCACCCTGGGTCAGCACACCTGAATCACTTGACTAGTTCATTACCAGGCCTCTGGAGAACTACAGGACATGTTGAGGAGGTCATTTAGCCATTTAAATCCGCTGTGATGGATCAAGGACGCATCTAAATCCTGCAGGACACCGGCCCTCGAGGCCTGGAGTTGGACACCTCTGCACAGGAGGATACCTGAAAAAGTAAACTTGGGTCCTTTAAAGGTTCATGGGATAAAAACAAGTTATAACATGATCTTAGCATATGATCTTTAGCTAGTGCCATAAAGTTCATCCATATGGGAAAATAATTTGAAGATTCAACAGCTAACCAAAAACATCATGGCTCTGGATACCAGAGCATGTTTTTCATACAGGATCTGATGGAACTGGAACAATAATTAATGCCTTGCTGCCAGGGTATTTAATTACATCAATCCTGATGTAATTAAATGGTACATGGTCTGATCCCTATAAAGTACTTTTCTACTCAAAGCACTTTATACAACATGGCTCACTCCCCCCATCACACAAGACTTTTTTCTACACCTGAGTGCTTTCAATCCAAGTTTCACTCATGTTCATTCTCTGTCTGATGGATACATCACAGAGCAAGGCAGGGATCCAACCACCAACCCTCTGATTATTGGATGATCTGCTCTAATGCCTGAGCACCAGACAGCAACAACCAAGAGGCCAAGGTTTCCTTTGCATCACTGAAACTATTATGTATTGGAGATTATGTAGCGTGACCACGCCTCCAAACATGCTCCTTCCGGTTGTCATCTATATAGGTTCCCCCCAGTTCTGCAAACTGTTCATTCTCGTTTATGTGCAAACAGGGTTGTCGAATACCTTTCGACACAGCTCATCTCTCAGGAGTAACGTAATTTTACTCACCCTTCGCTACAATCGCCCTCAAGTCCGTCAGCGCGTCAGACGAACAACTACCCAAGCTCTGCATCCATCCCAGAAACACACCGAACGTCATGGCGGAGCTTCCAAAAAACCAAATGCTGACGACCTCCTAGCAGTTTTCTCGCCACCCAACATACGGTCTGCTACGTCCATCCATCCAGTCGGTTTATCTCCGCTAAATCCAGTCATGAAGCAACTCCGGCCGCCTGTCAGCAGAACTCACAGCTCCTCTCACGTTGCTCCGAAACGGGTCACAGGCTGGGCGACTTAGCTGGCAGCGCTGAACCCACGCTTCCAAACAAAGCCAGGTAGCAGGGGGAAGCACAGCTCTGTTCTCCTTCCTACTAACACCCTTTAATGCAAGCCGGAAATCTGTCACTAGCTCCATACTCTACTGTTCTCCATCGTCGTGATGTTTCAATCCCTCCTTTCGCTAAATGCTTACGCAAGTTGGCACTGGGATGCCCAGTTCTTCCCATTCGCAAACGCAGCAGCAAGCTCCCTACCACCAAACTGCCAGTTTCTCAGAAAAGATGACACACACATAAAAAAACAAACAAACTCCGCAGCAAACGTCGGCACCCAGTTGCCAGGTTCCCAACCTCTCATCTGCTAAACTCCAACATTGGCACAGAGTTGCCAGGTTCTCAGCCACTCATCCCTCCTCTGCTAAACTCTGTGGCAAACCTCGGCACCGGGTTGCCAGGTTCTCAGCAACCCATCTCTCCTTCGCAAAAATCTGCAGCAAACCTCAGCACCGAGTTGCCAGGTTCCCAGCTTCTCATCCCTCTGCTAAACTCCGCAGCAAACC
>NW_005187648.1:454964-459893 GCF_000239375.1 Pundamilia nyererei | reverse complement strand
AAAAGGGAGTTTTTCCTTCTCCCTGTCGCCAAAGTGCTAGCTCATAGGGGGTCATATGATTGTTGGGTTTCCCTCTAGACATCATTGCAGGGTCTCGAGGTGTCTGTCACTGTGGTTCGGTGCTGTATTAATAAGTCGAATCGAAAATCTGCTGACGTCTTCGACCTTCGTATCGCACAGTTATTACTGCTTTTAGGGGATGCCTTCTTTGGGGATCTGCCAGGCCCGGGAGCCGTCGCCAGTCTCCTTCGAGGCCTTCCCTAAACCGCAGCTTAATTCATGTCCAAGCATTGACCTTTACCTACTAAAACACTGTCAAACCTAAAATGAGGACGTGGGCCCAGCTAGTGAACTACATCCCATTATACTGATGCTCAAAGTGGGTCACAAAGTGTTTCGTGAGCAGAAACAAGCTTCTGGATTTAGACTGAGGTGTGAAAGTAACTGTTTGATTTTTCATTTTTTCCTAGCAGAGCTTAGATGTGTTTTTCAGTGGTTAAAATATTGTTAATATCTCTTGTTAGAAAGATGATATGAGGCCCAGACGATGGAAAAAAGAATAAGACAGCAGCACCAAATCTGGACCCGACCCTAAGGTTAATGTTACTGTACAAAGAAGCTACTTCTGACTGATGCTGCGTGCTGCGTGCAGTAACCCAACGTGACGCAGGACTGTACATGAGCCTTATGTTTTTCTACACTTTATCTCGTGACAAGTGAACTTGAGCTGTATTACAAATGCAGAACACAGACTAACATGGTGTACCTTCACAGGTGATGCTGGCTTGGGCCAGGCCAAGCTGCAGCACTGAGTTGTTGACCATGAGAGGTTCCCTGATGATCTGGATCCCCTCGTTCCCCAACAGATTCTCACTCAAATCCAGGACCTGCAGGACCTTCAGCACTGGCTGCAACACAGGGTTCAAGACGACTTACTTAACCCACCAGTTAATCACTGTGTGTTCCTTTGTGCAAGTGAGTGTGAGAAGTTTTAATTATCATTGTGATTATACAGTGATTATTCTTCCTTTTCAAAATGTTTCCTCTCGTGTTAATCTTCAGAACTTCTGTTTTTACTCTCCAGAGCCACATTAGCATTGAAGGTTGATTAGCTGGTGCAGCAAAGTGGGGGTGTCGAGGGCACAAGGGGCCCGTGTTGCCCAGCAGCTTGAAGAGGAATGCGCCACCCACTCCTCGGTTGCCCCCTCGCCTCACCACCCTTGTTAAACTCCTCTGGTCACTGCTCTGAAGAAAGAGGGAGCGCGGGGGTGGAAAGGAAGCTAGGAAAGCAACTGACAGACCCTGAGAGCGTCTTCCTCTATGTTAATTTGCACCGCAGTGACAACAAACACACTCGAGAGCCCCCAACACCCCACCTTTTTTTTCCTTTCCCTCACTGAGTCACGGCACACGGAGGCAGCGCCGCATCCGACGCGTGGCGAGAAGCTTCTCTGGTGAAGAGGGGAGGAGGAGAGGGAGGGAGAGCCTCCCTGAATGGATATGCACGAGGGATAATAGCAGACAATTAAAGAGGCAACTGCATGGTTGAGAGTGTGTGAGAGTCAAGCATGGTTGAAACCTGTCAAACGTAAACCACGGGAGGGTTGGAGTGAGAAGTCTGAGGGGGGTGCAGGAGTGTGAAACCACCAAAAACACAGTATGCTTTCACACATGCCGTGCTGGCTTCAAACAAAAAAGCAGCAGAAACAGGCAAAGCTGGCGCTCTCGGTGACACGTCCACCTCGGAAAAGCCCTGCTTAGAGTTTCCGTCCAATTTGACGTTGAGCAGGTTTTGTCTGCCCCCGCTCTCTCAGGCCTCCAAAGGACTAAACCAGCCCGGAGGACAGAGAGAAAACGCAGATACACCAAGCAGAAAGGTTAATAACAGCTCTCTTCATCATCATATTCGACACAACCAGCTATGGCTCTAATTATCATCATTACGGCCTGCAAGGACACCTACTTATCCCTGTGACTGGCAGGCTGCATGAGCAGCCCTTCTTAGCACACATCTATTATTTAATCAAACTGTTCCTTCTTTTGGGGAAGTGTGTGTGTGTGTGTGCTGAGACAGAGAGAGAGGCCTTTAATTTCCAGCCTTTTGACTTTTACAATCGCCACTCACATGACAGGAGGGTACAGTTTATGCTGCCAATCACACAGAAGGAATGCATGTTATTAGGACTGTGCAACGATGCTGGGAGGTTGGACTCATCTCTCCAGGCTCATGTTCCACAACTCCACACAGAGGGAAGCACCAAGTATCAGCTGGAAATGAAGCTCGGGTCGAGTCTTTGCTGACCGCTCTCCAAGAGAACACCGTCCTGGCTCTTGGTTTAGCAGCGCTCGTCAGACAGATGCCAACAGGTTTCACTGTATTTCAGCCACATGCTAAACAAGCCTAGTGTCAGTAACATAAAAGATGTTTCCTTAAAAAGTATAACCCATAAAATGAACTCATTATTAACGCCCTCGAATCTTAACAACCACGTTGGATCGTCTAATCTCCACCACCAAAGTGATATTCTCATCTTGGAAATGTGCACAAAAGCAGGATCCAAAGAACATAAAGATGCACTGCATGACTACTAAAGCTGGCAGTGAGCGCAGGTTTGAGATCAACATTCCTATTAGGCACGCTGTCAGACCTCTACTGACAGTATGACTGGTGTCATTTGATCATCGCAACTTAAAAATAAGGTAAAAACTTGATATGACAAACCTGCAGTTGCAAACCTGCATGAATGTTAACCCTCAACACCTTAACCTGATGCTGACCTGCTCTGAGTGTCAGTCGGCGGTGTGCACGTTTGTGTCGTCGCCTTTCATGGGTGCAGCCGGCTGCCTAAAAGTGAGCCATTAGTTCCATTTGTACAATTCATGGCATCGAGACAGTCAGAAGCCAGGCAGCGAGCCATGTGAGACAAGAATAAACATTTTTGCCTTCACACGTGATTGGACAGCATGTCGTGCTGGTGTCGCTGAAGCGTGCTGAACTATTCAGTGTTCACAGTTACATTTTACAAGAAACACTGCAATGATGAGACGTCACATGACAAACATGGACCCGAATGATAGATGTGTAATGTAAATGTAGCTTTTCTAGATGAAATGCTGCAGACTGTAGTATCAGTACATCATAGGTGTGTGTGCAGACGCTCAGAGGCAAGCAGCTGACATGAAACACATCACTTATGCATAGACTGTATAAGAAGATGGACACAGCATCAGGTCTAAAAAGTTAAGCCAAAGTGGAAGTGCCAGAGATATTCTCGTTGCAAAAATAAAAGCCTATAAAAATGACTGAACTCAGCAAACATTTTCCTGATTAGTCTGAATCTCTGCTGCTAAGCCTTCTTTAATGTAGTATTTCACACATTAACTCAGGGTGTGTCGACCTAGAAGAAGCGATGACTTGTAGACATCCAGCCACACATGTAGGATTGGCCTGGGTGTGGTTTATTCACATGCTCGAACTGTTTTACACTGAGTAGTGCTTCACACTTCTGGGATTGTGTCAGGACACTGTGGTGACCCCTGTGAGTAAGTTTGCCTTCTTTCATGATATTATCCATGTTGGTGCGCCGCACAGGCGTACGCTGAGTTTGGTTCATACCTGTTTCTTCTGTTTTCACTTTGCTTCAGTGGCAGTGATGGCACATACATGTCTCCACAGCTTCAGTGGTCCTAAAACACACTCTGAGAGTCGTGTGTTTCCTCTGCTAGCCACAGTTAGCAACCCTAATGCTAACTGTCACTAACACCGTCGTCCTTAATGTCTTTACACGGCTCAAAATGACCGGACGCTGTATTAATTCAACCCTTTGGCTGACTCTTCACATTATTGGATTTTGTTCCACATAAAGAACCAACACTTTGTTCCTCACCAGAGTTTTAGCCAGATGCTCCATGCCTTTTACAGTAATCTGGTTATTCCTCAGCAGTAAGACCTTGAGACCTCCTTTCTGCCGTCTCAGACCGTCACACAGCTCCTCCAAACCTCGGAAAACAAACAGTAAAATATGTTTATTAGCAGACGGCACAGACAAACTTTCATTGTTGTCTGTGCTGGAGTTAAATGGCACTTCCAGATGTATGGTGGGAGTGTTGGTTGTAGTGACTCTGATGTAAGTTGCTATGTGCCTTACACATCCGCATGTCTGTATTAGTGAAATAATAATAGTTGGTCTGTGCATGTTTGCACACTTCATCTCCCTGTAATGTATGAGCAGTAAGGGTTCAGCCATGGACTTATCCTTGTTTGTCTTCGCCTGTTTTATGACTGTATAACTCAGGGCCCATCTCACCACACATCTACATAGTAGACTGTGAACCATGTAGTTCTAGGATTTATGTATGAACATTTACCAGCATCTGCTACAGCATTGTTGCTGAGCTCCAGTGTCTGCAGAGTATTGTTGAACCGTAGTAGGTCTCTCAGATGAAGGGCATCCTGGTAGCTGTTCAACAGGTTATTAGCAAGGTGTAGCTCTCGCAGCGCCTGGTTTGTCTTCAGTGCACCAACTGGAATGGACAAGTTATGATAGGACAACTAAGCTGGCAAATGCAAAGCTTTACATCATGGCTTTACATTACTTCAGTTATTCTTGCAGGTTAATACGCTGAACTCTAAGTCCTCAGCAATTACCATAACCTTGAGCCTATGCTACACAGCAGAATCCCCTCTCTCTCTCTGTCTCTCGCTATCTATCTATCTATCTATCTATCTATATATATCTATATATACATATATATATCTATATATATATATGTATATATAGATATATCGTTAGCTTCATAGCATAAGTGCCTAAGTCATTTTTTGGTCAAATTGCATGTGATATTTAAAAATATGCATGTGATATTTAGAAAATTAGTTTTTTCTTGTTTTCCGAAAACACAAAAAAATGACTTAGGCACTTATGCTAT